>NC_088406.1:38814582-38957082 GCF_034236695.1 Oncorhynchus nerka
TCACTAAGCTAAGGACTCTGGGACTAAACACCTCCCTCTGCAACTGGATCCTGGACTTCCTGACGGGCCGCCATCAGGTGGTAAGAGTAGGCAACAACACGTCTGCCACTCCGATCCTTAACACGTGGCCCCTCAGGGGTGTGAACTTAGTCCCCTCCTGTATTCCCTGTTCACCCACGACTGTATGGCCAAACACGACTCCAACAACATAATTAATTAAGTTTGCTGACGATACAACAGTGGTAGGCCTGATCACCGACGACAATGAAAAGGCCTATAGGGAGGAGGTCAGAGAACTGGCAGTGTGGCGTCAGGACAACAACCTCTCCCTCAATGTGAGCAAGACAAAGGAGTTGATCGTGGGACTACAGGAAAAGGCGGTCCGAACAGGCCCCCATTAACATCACCCAAGTCAGAGTTTTCTCTGCCACCGCACGGGTAAGCGGTACCATCTAGGACCAAAAGGCTCCTCAACAGATTCTACTCTCAAGCCATAAGACTGCTGAACAATTCCTAAAATCGACACCGGACAATTTACATTGACCCCCCCCCCCCCCTTGTACACTGCTGCTACTCTCTGTTTATTATCTATGCGCAGTCACTTCACCCCTTCCTACATGTACAAATTACCTCAACTAATCTGTACCCCCGCACACTGACTCGGTACCGGTGCCCCTTGTATATAGCCTCCACACTGACTCGGTACCGGTGCCCCTTGTATATAGCCTCCACACTGACTCGGTAACCCTTGTATATTGCCTCCACACTGACTCGGTACCGGTGCCCCTTGTATATAGCCTCCACACTGACTCGGTACCGGTGCCCCTTGTATATAGCCTCCACACTGACTCGGTACCGGTGCCCCTTGTATATAGCCTCCACACTGACTCGGTACCGGTGCCCCTTGTATATAGCCTCCACACTGACTCGGTACCGGTGCCCCTTGTATATAGCCTCCACACTGACTCGGTACCGGTGCCCCTTGTATATAGCCTCCACACTGACTCGGTACCGGTGCCCCTTGTATATAGCCTCCACACTGACTCGGTAACCCTTGTATATTGCCTCCACACTGACTCGGTACCGGTGCCCCTTGTATATAGCCTCCACACTGACTCGGTACCGGTGCCCCTTGTATATAGCCTCCACACTGACTCGGTACCGGTGCCCCTTGTATATAGCCTCCACACTGACTCGGTACCGGTGCCCCTTGTATATAGCCTCCACACTGACTCGGTACCGGTGCCCCTTGTATATAGCCTCCACACTGACTCGGTACCGGTGCCCCTTGTATATAGCCTCCACACTGACTCAGTACCGGTGCCCCTTGTATATAGCCTCCACACTGACTCGATACCGGTGCCCCTTGTATATAGCCTCCACACTGACTCGGTACCGGTGCCCCTTGTATATAGCCTCCACACTGACTCGGTACCGGTGCCCCTTGTATATAGCCTCCACACTGACTCGGTACCGGTGCCCCTTGTATATAGCCTCCACACTGACTCGGTACCGGTGCCCCTTGTATATAGCCTCCACACTGACTCGGTACCCCTTGTATATAGCCTCCACACTGACTCGGTACCGGTGCCCCTTGTATATAGCCTCCACACTGACTCGTACCGGTGCCCCTTGTATATAGCCTCCACACTGACTCTGTACCCCTTGTATATAGCCTCCACACTGACTCGGTACCGGTGCCCCTTGTATATAGCCTCCACACTGACTCGTACCGGTGCCCCTTGTATATAGCCTCCACACTGACTCGTACCGGTGCCCCTTGTATATAGCCTCCACACTGACTCGTACCGGTGCCCCTTGTATATAGCCTCCACACTGACTCGGTACCAGTGCCCCTTGTATATAGCCTCCACACTGACTCGTACCGGTGCCCCTTGTATATAGCCTCCACACTGACTCGGTACCAGTGCCCCTTGTATATAGCCTCCACACTGACTCGGTACCGGTGCCCCTTGTATATAGCCTCCACACTGACTCGGTACCAGTGCCCCTTGTATATAGCCTCCACACTGACTCGGTACCGGTGCCCCTTGTATATAGCCTCCACACTGACTCGGTACCAGTGCCCCTTGTATATAGCCTCCACACTGACTCGGTACCAGTGCCCCTTGTATATAGCCTCCACACTGACTCGGTACCGGTGCCCCTTGTATATAGCCTCCACACTGACTCGGTACCAGTGCCCCTTGTATATAGCCTCCACACTGACTCGGTACCGGTGCCCCTTGTATATAGCCTCCACACTGACTCGGTACCGGTGCCCCTTGTATATAGCCTCCACACTGACTCGGTACCGGTGCCCCTTGTATAGAGCCCCGTTATTGTTATTCTTATTGTGTTACTTTGTATTATTACTTTTTATTTTAGTCTACTTGGTAAATATTTTCTTAACTCCTCTTGAACTGCACTGTTGGTTAAGGGTTTGTAAGTAAGCATTTCACAGTAAAGTCTACACTTGTTGTATTCTGCGCACGTGACAAATAAAGTTTGATTTGATTTGATAGAGAAGAGAAAGAGAGAGGTAGATCCATGACATTAAGCCAACTGAGATAATAATACAGGTATTGACTGAACTTGACTCCACAGCGACGGGAAGGACTCTGAATCGGCTTGACTTTCACCAGCATGATAAAAAGCCATTCAATCTTCTCTATGATAAAACCTAAAAAGTATTGCACTTTATAGGGAATGGGGTGCCATTTTGGGATGCCTAGCAGGTTTTATCATAGAGAAGATTGAATGGATGACACCAGTTAACACCCCCATAAGCTCCTCATGCAGCCACACACAGAGTAACAGATTGCTGTAATGACCTGTGTATTATCTCACTGAACCCCCTGATGTAATAGCCTGTGTATTACCTCACTGAACCCCCTGATGTAATAACCTGTGTATTACCTCACTGAACCCCCTGATGTAATAACCTGTGTATTACCTCACTGAACCCCCTGATGTAATAACCTGTGTATTACCTCACTGAACCCCCTGATGTAATAACCTGTGTATTACCTCACTGAACCCCCTGATGTAATAACCTGTGTATTACCTCACTGAACTCCCTGATGTAATAACCTGTGTATTATCTCACTGAACCCCCTGATGTAATAACCTGTGTATTACTTCACTGACCCCCCTGATGTAATAGCCTGTGTATTACCTCACTGACCCCCCTGATGTAATAACCTGTGTATTACCTCACTGAACTCCCTGATGTAATAGCCTGTGTATTACCTCACTGAACTCCCTGATGTAATAACCTGCCTATTACCTCACTGACCCCCCTGATGTAATAGCCTGTGTATTACCTCACTGAACCCCCTGATGTAATAGCCTGTGTATTACCTCACTGAACCCCCTGATGTAATAGCCTATGTATTACCTCACTGACCCCCCTGATGTAATAACCTGTGTATTACCTCACTGACCCCCCTGATGTAATAACCTGTGTATTACCTCACTGAACCCCCTGATGTAATAACCTGTGTATTACCTCACTGAACCCCTGATGTAATAACCTGTGTATTACCTCACTGAACCCCTGATGTAATAGCCTGTGTATTACCTCACTGACCCCCTGATGTAATAACCTGTGTATTACCTCACTGACCCCCCTGATGTAATAGCCTGTGTATTACCTCACTGAACCCCCAGATGTAATAGCCTGTGTATTACCTCACTGAACCCCAGATGTAATAGCCTGTGTATTACCTCACTGACCCCCTGATGTAATAACCTGTGTATTACCTCACTGAACCCCTGATGTAATAACCTGTGTATTACCTCACTGAACCCCCTTATGTAATAACCTGTGTATTACCTCACTAAACCCCCTGATGTAATAGCCTGTGTATTACCTCACTGAACCCCAGATGTAATAGCCTGTGTATTACCTCACTGACCCCCTGATGTAATAACCTGTGTATTACCTCACTGACCCCCTGATGTAATAACCTGTGTATTACCTCACTGAACCCCCTGATGTAATAGCCTGTGTATTACCTCACTGAACCCCCTGATGTAATAACCTGTGTATTACCTCACTGAACCCCCTGATGTAATAGCCTGTGTATTACCTCACTGAACCCCCTGATGTAATAGCCTGTGTATTACCTCACTGACCCACCTGTGTATTACCTCACTGAACCCCCTGATGTAATAACCTGTGTATTACCTCACTGAGCCTCACTGAACCCCCTGATTACTCCCAGGTCGAGGGTAAGGGTGGGTGGGGTTGGGGGGGGGTGTACAGGAGGTGTTTAGAGGCCCAGAGAAGAGCCTGTGGGAAAAGAGGCCCTTGTCTGAGGACCTCTTTGTATTCCATCAGACCGTCACGGCCGTAGAAGAGCAGAAGAAAGAACACACTGTCAGCCACTCTACTTAAACTAATCACGAAGCACCAGCCGCATCCAACACCATTTACACCGCCCCACACGGCACCCTATTCTCTATATAGTACTTTTCACCAGGGCCAAAAGTAGTGCCCTATGTGGGGAATAAGGTGCAATTTGGGACGTAACCACTATCTCTCATCGCAGCCAATGCCTCTCATCGCAGACCTAGCTCAAGGTGATAGTATTTTTCGGCTAATTCAAGTGGCCCAATGAATGTTACTTTTATTACATTGCTGAGAGGTGTTCAACAGGTGTCCTGTGAACTGGACTTGAGCTACATAATGATCCAACATACTGTACGTATACAATTCCAGCCTGCTTCCACATCCCCCTTAGAGAAACCTCACAGTGCTGTAAGGCCTACATGCTAAACGTGATAAAATCATGCCCCAACAAGCTGCTGGAACAACTGAAGATTCCTTCCTGCCTCAAAGAACAGTTCCTGCTTTAAAGAAAATGTTGTCGACATGTTTTAAACAGATTTCTGGCCTCACTCAAGCAGAACTTCAAGCGGGGGGGACGTCAACATTGTTTTATATACTGCTGTTGTAGTTTAAAGGGATTACCTGCTGCTCGGTTCTATACCACTATCTAGAGCCCCATTCATGCCAATGCACTCATCTACTGCAGCTTAGATTTTCTCCTTCACTGAAAAGATTAAGGCTACAACTGGAAAATCCTCCATCCACAATGTTCGCTCACAAAAAGCCTCTCAACAATTAAAATAGTTAGATGTGGTATTATTTGATGTAAACAAGCACCATCAGTAAAACATTTATAGAATGACCTACCATTGTCCTCAATGGAGAAAAAGAAGATGTCGCTCGTAGCATTGTGACCATCTCTTAGCACGTAGCAAATCTTCATGTCATCAACTTCAGCTGAAAAAGAAAATCAGATTGATGTCATTTACTCTTCTACTCGTCTAGAAACATATTGCGCTTGAATGTATAGTTCATGCCTTGCATGTTGCCTAATAGACTTAAGAAAGACTGAGAAAAGGAATGACGCTGATAAGGTAGGCAGGGTACATAATACAATACAACATTCCATTTGATATGCATATCTGTGATGAACAGTTGTTCTCTATTATAGCTTGTCTGATGTGGCGTAAGACTACTTCCACATATCATATCACTGAACTACTACAACCTACCTGCCTGGTGTGGCAACTGCTTGGCCTCAGACCGTAAGGCACTACAGAGGGTAGTGCGTACGGCCCAGTACATCACTGGAGCCAAGCTTCCTGCCAACCAGGGCCTCTAAACCAGGCGGTGTCAGAGGAAGGCCCTAAAAATGGTCAAAGACTCCAGCCACCTTAGTCATAGACTGTTCTCTCTGCTACTGCACGGCAAGCGGTACCGGAGCGCCAAGTCTAGGTCCAAAAGGCTTCTTAATAACAGCTTCTACCCCCAAGCCATAAGACTCCTGAAAAGCTAATCAAAGGGCTACCCAGACCCCGCTTTTACGTTGCTGCTACTCTCTGTTTATTATCTATGTATAGTGACTTTAACTCTACCTACATGAACATATTACCTCCATTAACTCAACAACCGGTGCCTCTGCACATTGACTCTGTACCGGTACCCCCTGTATATAGCCTCCACATTGACTCTGTACCGGTACCCCTGTATATAGCCTCCACATTGACTCTGTACCGGTACCCCCTGTATATAGCCTCCACATTGACTCTGTACCGGTACCCCCTGTATATAGCCTCCACATTGACTCTGTACCGGTACCCCCTGTATATAGCCTCCACATTGACTCTGTACCGGTACCCCCTGTATATAGCCTCCACATTGACTCTGTACCGTATATAGTACCCCCTGTATATAGCCTCCACATTGACTCTGTACCGGTACCCCCTGTATAAAGCCTCCACATTGACTCTGTACCGGTACCCCTGTATATAGCCTCCACATTGACTCTGTACCGGTACCCCCTGTATATAGCCTCCACATTGACTCTGTACCGGTACCCCCTGTATATAGCCTCCACATTGACTCTGTACCGGTACCCCCTGTATATAGCCTCCACATTGACTCTGTACTGGTACCCCCTGTATATAGCCTCCACATTGACTCTGTACCGGTACCCCCTGTATATAGCCTCCACATTGACTCTGTACCGGTACCCCCTGTATATAGCCTCCACATTGACTCTGTACCGGTACCCCCTGTATATAGCCTCCACATTGACTCTGTACCGGTACCCCCTGTATATAGCCTCCACATTGACTCTGTACCGGTACCCCCTGTATATAGCCTCCACATTGACTCTGTACCGGTACCCCCTGTATATAGCCTCCACATTGACTCTGTACCGGTACCCCCTGTATAAAGCCTCCACATTGACTCTGTACCGGTACCCCCTGTATATAGCCTCCACATTGACTCTGTACCGGTACCCCCTGTATATAGCCTCCACATTGACTCTGTACCGGTACCCCCTGTATATAGCCTCCACATTGACTCTGTACCGGTACCCCTGTATATAGCCTCCACATTGACTCTGTACTGGTACCCCTGTATATAGCCTCCACATTGACTCTGTGCCGGTACCGGTACCCCTGTATATAGCCTCCACATTGACTCTGTACCGGTACCCCCTGTATATAGCCTCCACATTGACTCTGTACCGGTACCCCTGTATATAGCCTCCACATTGACTCTGTACCGGTACCCCTGTATATAGCCTCCACATTGACTCTGTACCGGTACCCCCTGTATATAGCCTCCACATTGACTCTGTACCGGTACCCCCTGTATATAGCCTCCACATTGACTCTGTACCGGTACCCCCTGTATATAGCCTGCACATTGACTCTGTACCGGTACCCCCTGTATATAGCCTCCACATTGACTCTGTACCGGTACCCCCTGTATATAACCTCCACATTGACTCTGTAACCGGTACCCCCTGTATATAACCTCCACATTGACTCTGTAACCGGTACCCCCTGTATATAGCCTCCACATTGACTCTGTACCGGTACCCCCTGTATATAGCCTCCACATTGACTCTGTACCGGTACCCCCTGTATATAACCTCCACATTGACTCTGTACCGGTACCCCCTGTATATAGCCTCCACATTGACTCTGTACCGGTACCCCCTGTATATAGCCTCCACATTGACTCTGTACCGGTACCCCCTGTATATAACCTCCACATTGACTCTGTACTGGTACCCCCTGTATATAACCTCCACATTGACTCTGTACTGGTACCCCCTGTATATAGCCTCCACATTGACTCTGTACCAGTACCCCCTGTATATAGCCTCCACATTGACTCTGTACCGGTACCCCCTGTATATAACCTCCACATTGACTCTGTACTGGTACCCCCTGTATATAACCTCCACATTGACTCTATAACCGGTACCCCCTGTATATAACCTCCACATTGACTCTGTACCGGTACCCCCTGTATATAACCTCCACATTGACTCTGTACTGGTACCCCCTGTATATAACCTCCACATTGACTCTATAACCGGTACCCCCTGTATATAGCCTGCACATTGACTCTGTACCGGTACCCCCTGTATATAGCCTGCACATTGACTCTGTACCGGTACCCCCTGTATATAGCCTGCACATTGACTCTGTACCGGTACCCCCTGTATATAGCCTCCACATTGACTCTATAACCGGTACCCCCTGTATATAACCTCCACATTGACTCTATAACCGGTACCCCCTGTATATAGCCTCCACATTGACTCTGTACTGGTACCCCCTGTATATAACCTCCACATTGACTCTGTACTGGTACCCCCTGTATATAACCTCCACATTGACTCTGTACTGGTACCCCCTGTATATAACCTCCACATTGACTCTATAACCGGTACCCCCTGTATATAACCTCCACATTGACTCTATAACCGGTACCCCCTGTATATAACCTCCACATTGACTCTATAACCGGTACCCCCTGTATATAACCTCCACATTGACTCTGTACTGGTACCCCCTGTATATAACCTCCACATTGACTCTATAACCGGTACCCCCTGTATATAGCCTGCACATTGACTCTGTACCGGTACCCCCTGTATATAGCCTGCACATTGACTCTGTACCGGTACCCCCTGTATATAGCCTGCACATTGACTCTGTACCGGTACCCCCTGTATATAGCCTGCACATTGACTCTGTACCGGTACCCCCTGTATATAACCTCCACATTGACTCTGTACCGGTACCCCCTGTATATAACCTCCACATTGACTCTGTACCGGTACCCCCTGTATATAGCCTGCACATTGACTCTGTACCGGTACCCCCTGTATATAACCTCCACATTGACTCTGTACCGGTACCCCCTGTATATAGCCTCCACATTGACTCTGTACCGGTACCCCCTGTATATAGCCTCCACATTGACTCTGTACCGGTACCCCCTGTATATAGCCTCCACATTGACTCTGTACCGGTACCCCTGTATATAACCTCCACATTGACTCTGTACCGGTACCCCCTGTATATAGCCTCCACATTGACTCTGTACTGGTACCCCTGTATATAGCCTCCACATTGACTCTGTACCGGTACCCCCTGTATATAGCCTCCACATTGACTCTGTACTGGTACCCCTGTATATAGCCTCCACATTGACTCTGTACCGGTACCCCCTGTATATAGCCTCCACATTGACTCTGTACCGGTACCCCTGTATATAGCCTCCACATTGACTCTGTACCGGTACCCCTGTATATAGCCTCCACATTGACTCTGTACCGGTACCCCTGTATATAGCCTGACTCTGTACCGGTACCCCCTGTATATAACCTCCACATTGACTCTGTACCGGTACCCCCTGTATATAGCCTCCACATTGACTCTGTACCGGTACCCCCTGTATAGCCTTTGACTCTGTACGGTACCCCCTGTATATAGCCTCCACATTGACTCTGTACCGGTACCCCCTGTATATAGCCTCCACATTGACTCTGTACCGGTACCCCTGTATATAGCCTCCACATTGACTCTGTACCGGTACCCCCTGTATATAGCCTCCACATTGACTCTGTACCGGTACCCCTGTCCATATTGACTCTGTACCGGTACCCCTGTATATAGCCTCCACATTGACTCTGTACCGGTACCCCCTGTATATAGCCTCCACATTGACTCTGTACCGGTACCCCCTGTATATAACCTCCACATTGACTCTGTAACCGGTACCCCTGTATATAGCCTCCACATTGACTCTGTACTGGTACCCCCTGTATATAACCTCCACATTGACTCTGTAACCGGTACCCCTGTATATAGCCTCCACATTGACTCTGTACCGGTACCCCCTGTATATAACCTCCACATTGACTCTGTAACCGGTACCCCCTGTATATAGCCTCCACATTGACTCTGTACCGGTACCCCTGTATATAGCCTCCACATTGACTCTGTACCGGTACCCCCTGTATATAGCCTGCACATTGACTCTGTACCGGTACCCCCTGTATATAGCCTCCACATTGACTCTGTACCGGTACCCCCTGTATATAGCCTGCACATTGACTCTGTACCGGTACCCCCTGTATATAGCCTGCACATTGACTCTGTACCGGTACCCCTGTATATAACCTCCACATTGACTCTGTACCGGTACCCCCTGTATATAACCTCCACATTGACTCTGTACCGGTACCCCTGTATATAGCCTGCACATTGACTCTGTACCGGTACCCCCTGTATATAACCTCCACATTGACTCTGTACCGGTACCCCCTGTATATAGCCTGCACATTGACTCTGTACCGGTACCCCCTGTATATAGCCTCCACATTGACTCTGTACCGGTACCCCCTGTATATAGCCTCCACATTGACTCTGTACCGGTACCCCCTGTATATAACCTCCACATTGACTCTGTACTGGTACCCCCTGTATATAGCCTCCACATTGACTCTGTACTGGTACCCCCTGTATATAGCCTCCACATTGACTCTGTACCGGTACCCCCTGTATATAGCCTCCACATTGACTCTGTACTGGTACCCCCTGTATATAGCCTCCACATTGACTCTGTACCGGTACCCCTGTATATAGCCTCCACATTGACTCTGTACCGGTACCCCCTGTATATAGCCTCCACATTGACTCTGTACCGGTACCCCCTGTATATAGCCTCCACATTGACTCTGTACCGGTACCCCCTGTATATTGACTCTGTACCGGTACCCCCTGTATATAACCTCCACATTGACTCTGTACCGGTACCCCCTGTATATAGCCTCCACATTGACTCTGTACCGGTACCCCCTGTATATTGACTCTGTACCGGTACCCCCTGTATATAGCCTCCACATTGACTCTGTACCGGTACCCCCTGTATATAGCCTCCACATTGACTCTGTACCGGTACCCCCTGTATATAGCCTCCACATTGACTCTGTACCGGTACCCCCTGTATATAGCCTCCACATTGACTCTGTACCGGTACCCCCTGTATATTGACTCTGTACCGGTACCCCCTGTATATAGCCTCCACATTGACTCTGTACCGGTACCCCCTGTATATAGCCTCCACATTGACTCTGTACCGGTACCCCCTGTATATAACCTCCACATTGACTCTGTAACCGGTACCCCCTGTATATAGCCTCCACATTGACTCTGTACTGGTACCCCCTGTATATAACCTCCACATTGACTCTGTAACCGGTACCCCCTGTATATAGCCTCCACATTGACTCTGTACCGGTACCCCCTGTATATAACCTCCACATTGACTCTGTAACCGGTACCCCCTGTATATAGCCTCCACATTGACTCTGTACCGGTACCCCTGTATATAACCTCCACATTGACTCTGTAACCGGTACCCCCTGTATATAGCCTCCACATTGACTCTGTACCGGTACCCCCTGTATATAACCTCCACATTGACTCTGTAACCGGTACCCCCTGTATATAGCCTCCACATTGACTCTGTACCGGTACCCCCTGTATATAACCTCCACATTGACTCTGTAACCGGTACCCCCTGTATATAGCCTCCACATTGACTCTGTACCGGTACCCCCTGTATATAACCTTGCTATTGTTATTTTACTGCTGCTGTTTAATGATTTTTTTTTCATTTTTTATATTTTACATTTTTTACTTAACACTTATTTTTCTTTAAACTTCTTAAAGCATTGTTGGTTAAGGGCTTGTGAGTAAGCATTTCACCGTAAGGTCTACTGCTGTTGTATTCGGCGCATGTGACAAATAACATTGGATTTGATTTATACACTGTTGGACAACTTAAATGGATGAAGCCTCACCGGTAATAAAGAAGAAGAACACAGGAGAGGAGAGCTGAATGAACTCAGGCTGCTTAGTGTCTGTCTATCTATTAGTCTGCTGAAAGACAGGGGCCATAAAGAAGAGGCGGACTGCAGAAGCTACTCCACATCACATCACGTCTGTCTGCCGCATCCGCTAACAACGCTATGCTGGAGTGGGTTCTTAAGACTGATACTGTCTAGGAGGAGGGTTGGTTCTGGAGTGGCTTCTTGATAGGTCGGGAGGCTGCTATCAGGGAGGATGGTGTGAGGTGTATTACTGCTGTCTTCTATATTTCATGTCAACACATTTCCCTTCAAAGCGGCCGGCTCATAAAAATGTAAAGCCAGTTTTGGGACACTGCCGCCGGCTATGCCGGATAAGCCAGAGTTATTTACTGTCTGTTTACCAGCGATGGATCTGCCTGAAATATTTAACAGGTCTGCAGAAGGAGAAAGCAGCGGGAGGAGAATGGGGATGAATGGGGGTCAGTAAATAAAGGAGAGAATGGGTCTATGTCCAACCCAAATGGCACCCTATTTCCTATACTGTATAGTGCACTACTTTTTACCAGAGCCCATTGAAGTGCACTATATATGGAATAAGATGCCATTTGGGATGCAGGCATATAGAGATTGATATAATTCATACATTCCTTACTGACTGTGTTACTATTTATTTACCCTACCTTTTCATTTGTACTGTAGACTGGGCTGTATGTATGTAGTTGTTCTATACTGTAGCTATTTCTGCGGCTTAAACAAACGTTGGCCTGCTGTCCCTGTGAGTGAAGTTAACACATCTCTCTCTCTCTCTCTCTCTCTCTGCCTCCCTCTCTCTCTCTGCCTCCCTCACTCTCTCTCTCTCTTTGCCTCTCTCTCTCTCTGCCTCCCTCTCTCTCTCTGCCTCCCCCTCTCTCTCTGCCTCCCTCTCTCTCTGCCTCCCCCCCTCTCTCTGCCTCCCTCTCTCTCTCTGCCTCCCTCTCTCTCTCTGCCTCCCTCACTCTCAGACAGGGTATTCATGTTCTCACTCTCTATTCTTCATGTCTGTGGCCCCCTACCTTCATGTAAGGTCAAATCTGCTGTTATTTACTCAAGAGCTATAATACCCTGTAGAAGATTACTAGATGAGGTTTGGGGTAGGAGAAACCACTGCCCTGTGAAAACCTATCTTTCTGTTTGAAGAAATTGTTGAACGCCATTCAAAAACACCTCTAGAAAGACAAAAGATTTATCTGTCAAATTAAGCTTAATTCCTGAACACCACTGTGCAGTTGCAGCCAATGACCATACTACAGCAGTTACATAGTACCATTATACAGGTAAGAAAGCTCTTAATCCATTATAAGGGCAACAGCGCTACAGCTCTAAAGTGAGAATTACTCAACAGCTTATGAAGAATGAAAAAAAAAACACATTGGACAATAAAGTTATATTGTACTTGTAAAAGACTAAAGTATAGTAGAGTATAACTTTTTATTTAAAGTAACGGTCGTCTTACCTTGAGTGAATGTGGTGACGGTAGCGTTGCCTGTACCCAGGTTGATGAGGTATCCATGTTCTGGTCCCACGGTGATCTTAAAGGTGACAGATAGCTGAGGACTATCCCTGTCCTCGGCCTTAAGAGTCTTAGAGGTGATGAGGAACCCCAGGTGACCCGTCTCTAACACCCTCAGGGTGGGCCCTCCTTTATTCACCACGATCTGGGGAACCCCGTTATCCACCGACAGGACCGTGATCTTCATCATCTGGGGGCGCCGCGTCTCGAACACGGTGTCTGGGAACACGTAGAAGTCGGTGTGCGTCCCGTCAGTCACGGTAAAGGAGAAGGAATCCTTGGAGGACTCAGTACCGTCGTGTTTGTAGCTGATGAGGTTCTCGTTCAGGTCCTGTTTGGTGAAGGAGGTGACGGGGCGGGTGCTGTTGAAGAGGAGGCGACCGTGGACAGGGACCTGGGTGACCGTGAACTTCAGGAGGGGGTCAGCCGTGTCGCGGTCCTCTGCGGTCAGCTCGAAGGGTGTGATGAGTTTGTTCTCTCCCTCGTTAACCACCAGGCTGTGAACCGTTAGAACCGGTTTCTTATTGTCCACGTCGGTGATGGAGACACGGAACGTGCGGAACACAGGGTTGTAACCGTCGGTGACCTCGAACTCAAAGCTGTCCATCTTCACCTCATCATCGGCCGTGTGGATGTAGTACACCTTTATTATTATAAAAAATTGCACACATGAAAAGACAAAACAATAAGCCATTGAAAATCTTTACAGAAAAAAAAGGATGAAATCACGAGTATTTAAAAAAATTGTTGAGAATAACACAAAGGGAAAAAAACATAAGATGGAAGTACCTTGCTCCCAGCTAGCTGGAGCTGGGTAAAGGAGGAGATGGGCATACCAGGGCCGTCAGTACACTCCAGATGGCCTCTCTGTGGGGCTCTGGTGATGGTGAACACCAGGTGTTCGTCGGGACTGTTGAGGTCACTGGTGCTGAGCAGGTCTGTGGTCAACGTTACTCTACCGCCTTCTTTCAGAGAGACCCCCTTACTGACCACGTCAGGGAACACCACGTCGATGCCGCCCACCGTCACGTAGAAGTACCTGTCAAAAGACAAAAAGAATATAACCAATAAACAAAACAAATAATTGCAAGACGATCCATTAGGAGGCACCCTGACAAACTGAAATGTCATACCTAGCAAGAATCATCATCATTTTTTTACAAGTTGTTTATTCTATTGTTGTAGCTGTAGTGTATTGTTTGTATTTTAGAAAACCTCAATAAACACATTTGTAAAAATGAAGTACCTGTCGATCAGAGGGTTGATCCCGTCCGTCACGTCAAACTTGATAAGGTCCCGGATTCCTTCCTGCCCGTTGTGGATAAAGATGATGAGAGCCTGGTCCACCTGGTACTGGGTGAAGTTCATCCCCACTGTGATGTTCTCTAACGTCCCGTAAGGGGTTCTCCTCTGTAACAACCCCTGGCCCGGCCCGTAGCGAACAACGTACGTCAGAGTACTATCCTCAGAGTCCAGGTCGGTGGCTTTTAAAACATTGTTATCGATCACTTTAACGTCTCCTATCTCTATTTCCAAACCGTCGTTGATGGCCATCCTGGGTGTCTCGTCATCTATAGGGATGATCATAACAATGATGGTCTTCTCCACGGTATATTTACCGTCCGTCAGGATTAAGTCAAAGCTGTCCTCCTTGGTCTCAGAGTCGTCGTGTTCGTACACTATACTGGAGGCTTCCCTGATCTGGTCCAGGGTGAAGTTGGTGACTGTGACGGTGCCGGTTGTCAGCTGGTTGAGGATGAAGCCGTGCTTGGGTGGTTTGGTGATGATGAAAGTGAGTTCGTCCGAGGGGATGTCCACGTCGGCTCCGTTCAGGATGGGCGTATCGATGACAATATTCATCCCTTCCATGACGACAAACTCCCTCATATAGATCTCTGGCTTCTCATCGTTGGACGGGATGATAGCGATTGGGAAGAAATGTCTCTCGGAGAAGTTAATGCCGTCAGAGCATCTGAACGTGAACCTGTCCTCTACCGGCTCCACTCTTTTATGGATGCTTTGGACGTAGTAGATGTGGTTTTGTCTGATGTCCTTGATGGTGAATGCACTGATCGCAGTCCCAGACCTGGACTTCTCTGAGCCTGGGGCCGGGGAGATGTTCTCCACGTAGCCTGACGTGGGCTGGACGATGATGGTACAAAGCAGGTCATCATTAGGAGTGTCAATATCATCAGCGCTAATGTGAAAAATCTCTATCACATTCTTCTCTCCCTCTACGACAGTGAACTGTGGGCCTACAAACACCTCTGGAGCCTGGCTGTCCATGGGGAGGATGGTGATCTGAACCCTGACCCCCGTGACCCTGTTGCCCCCTACCGTCCACTCATCAGACATGTCTGTCAGCGTCAGATTAAAGTAGTCGTATTTAGTGTTGAGGCCGATCTCTCCACTGGTGTGGGCGTACACCACCAGTCCGTTGATGACGTCAGCCTGGGTGAAGCTTCCCGATTGGACCCCGTTCACCAGAATCTCCCCGAAAACCGGTGGGTCCTCCAGGATGAAGGTCAAACGGAGGTCGTCTGTGTCCTCGTCCCGCCCCTGGATGACTTTAGTCGTGATCTCAGTGGCTCCGTTCTCCAGGACGTCAATGTAGGAGCCGATGGTTCCGGCCGGCAGGCTGATGGTCGGGGTCTCGTCATCAATGGGCTTCACGGTAACCCTGATGGTGATGGTCACAACATGGACGCCGTCACTGACATCCAGCTGGAAGAAGTCGCTGGTGGACTCGTCTCCGTTGTGGATGTAGGAGATCCTGTCGTTAGCGATGTCCAACAGGTTGAAAGCGTCTCCTTTGGTCAGGTCGGTGAAGGTATACTGGACCGTGCCGTGTTGAGGGGGCTGAGTTAGAGTGAAGGAGATCTGGCTACTGTCCGTGTCTAAATCCACAGTATGCAGCTCAGCTCTGGTGATTTTGTGTGTTCCCCGCTCGAATATAGTGAAGCCGGTGTTGGTTATCTGAGGCGGCTTGTTGTCGACAGGCTGCAGGAATATAGAGAACGTTCCGATGACAGTATTCCCTGACGTATCCTCCACCGTGTACTGGACCTGCAGAACGTGGGCTGTGATCCCAAGCTCCAGGTCAGGTGGGTTGTATGATATCTTATGGTGGTTGACCTGAGCTTGAGTAAACTCAGTCACTACAGTGTCTGGACTCTCTGTTAACACAATAGTGCCCAGTACCACAGGGCTGTTCTCGTCTGTGTCTGTCGGGGGCTGGGTGATGGTGTACTTCAGATCTCTGTCCTCCGAGTCCAGGTCAGTGTAGCGGAGAAACTTCTTCCGGAAGTAGGTGAGCTGGTACTCGTGTACGGTCATCTGGAGGGTGGTACCAGGATACAGCTCAGGGGGGATGTCATCCACAGGCAGAATCTTGATGATGAACGAGCTCTGTTCTGATTGGTTAGGGGGGTCATTATCATCCTGGACCCGGAATACAAACTGGTCCATGACTGTGTCAGTGCTGTGAGGCCCTGTGTGTCTGTAGAACAGTTTCCCATCTGTGATATCCTGCTGCAGCCACTCTGTAACCTCTTTCTCATACAGCTCATCCTCAGCGTTGAATTTCCAGGTGGAGGGGTCCTCTGGGGCCTCTGACTGCCTCAGCAGCACCTCCCCTATAGGCGAGAACGGTGCCTCTATGGTGAACCTGATAGTGGAGTCCTCAGAGTCGATGTCTGCGGCACTGAGTGTGAGTGGCGAAATGAGCATCATCTGGTTCTTGAAGAGGATTAACCCCGTGTTGGCATTGATAATGGGCGGCTCATCATCCGTGGGAACGATTGTCAGGGGAAACAGGAACTCCACCTCGTGCTTCCCATCCGTCATCCGGAAGATAATGTTGTCGCTGTACGTGTCGCTGCCGTCGTGCTGGTAGATGACCACGCCCCCGTCCAGATCAGCTGGGGCAAAGAACTTCCTGCGTGACCCGAGCACTGTCAGCTGGCCATGCCGCAGCCCGTCGACCACCGTGATCCTGACATTATCCAGGTTGTCCTCGTCACTGACTTCTAGGTTGTGAGAGCTGGACAGTGGTCTGGACTGACCCTCGTAGAGAAGCTGACCCGTATTCCTGGTGACTACTGGAGCAAGCGTGTTCATAGGTTTCACTACAATCATGAAGGCGAATGGATCAGACACAGCCCCCTCAGTGTCCACCACCTCAAACTCTATCTGGAAGATACGTTCTGTCTCAGAGTCCACAGACGGAGGCTTGTAGGCTATCTTTAGTTCTTTGAGGTCTCCCTGGTAGAAAGAGGTGATGGGCAGGTTCCGGTCATCTGTACTGACTATGTACCCCTCCTCGAAGGAGAGGGGGGAGGTGATGTTGAAGATAAGGTTGTCAGGGTTAGACTCAATGTCCTCAGCAGCCAGCATGTCAGGGGTGATGGCTGTCATCACAAACTGATCCACCTCCATCATCATCATGGCCACGAAGCTGGGTTTAGGAGCCGTGTTCTCCTCTCCATCCTTTATACGCACCATCACCTGGAAAAACTCCTGCTTCAGCAGATTACCCTCTTTATCTTGTAATTCCACAATCATTGGGAAATAATCTCTATTGGGTGATTTGTGTGCAAAAGTGTGCTGATAGCGGGTATTCATTTTAATAAATTTGTCACAGTCCAGCATTTTTCCAAGTTTTCCCTCATCCACAAGTTTTCCATACCTGGGTAATGCACTGCCACTGGAGAGAGACGTTATTTTACACTGATGTTCACTTCTATCGTAGGTGAACTCCAGAATCTTACTGTCAATGGGGTTACTAGTGCCAAGCAGTTTGTCAACAGTCAGAGGCATGTTTCTGGTTAACACTTCCAACTGTGTGAAAATCACCTCCACTTCCATCATAAACGGGATGATTATGGTGTCGGTATGAGTGTCATATCTGAGCTGCAGCCTCACCCTATCCAGCGGGGGGCTCCTGGACCCGAAGTGAGAATACTTTACGTCATTGGGACCAAATTCACAGGGAAACTTTTTGGGAGAGAGCTGCCCTGGCCTTTGGGAGAGCGGGTCGTTATCCAGAACCGTTATACTACATCTGTCTCCCGGTTGTACTTGAATTACCAGATCATTGATAGGATCAATGAACACTGCTCTCCCGAAAGGCACGCGTATTCCATTGTTGGCCACCAATATAGCATCCTCTGACAGCTCCGATCTCAACGCGTACGATAATCCATAACTGTCGAAAACCTGCGCAGCGGAGTCCTCTGTCACAATCACCGCGATCAAAGCAGAGAGCAAAACAACAGCGCCAGTACCAGTCCCTTGGCGTTGCAATAGCGGAGGAATAATCCAAGCCATTTGGAGAGAGAAGCCAATGCAAAGATGCGTAGAATTTTGCACATAAAATCCAGAAAGAAATACGAGCAGTTCAGCTAAAGTTATGAGAGTATAAAATGAGTGTTGATAAATATCTCACTCGCATCCGCGCTGAGGTGTACCATTCTCTCTCTCTCCGCTGCTCTCTTCGGTTCAGGATAAACTTCATGCACTTGGAGCCCCAGAGTGAGAGATACGCCCTCTCGTCCGCCGATTGGAGGATATTTAGGCTGGAATGCGTTTATTGATTTTTGAATGGAAGGGAAAGATGTCAATCAAAACCCGAAAACGCTCGTGCTTGGGTTGGATTTGAAGAAGCAGGTTGAATAAGGTGCGAATAAGGTGCGAAATGGGAATGATGTGTGCAGTCAGGTAGGCCTTAATAAACCACATTACCTTAAATGGGCAATCTGCAGTTAAAATAATGACAAAGCAATCGGGCACCCCCGCCACTGATTTCGTAAATAGCTGCGTGATGGGGATGCAGACATTTAACCACTCAAATTTCATAGACAGCTATGGGTACAAAGACTGACCATCCATGAGATCAAAATGATCGTTTTAACCATGTTTCGAGGCGATACAGTGTTTGTTTACAATTACTTTGTTTACAAACAAAGGAGTAAAACAAGCTTATATTTTAACACAATTTAACTAAGGTCGAGGCATGTATACATAGTTTTTTTCAAAGAATCAATGGGTATATAAATAGATAGGCATATGGGTATTTAAAAGTCCACAAATGGATATAGCAATCATAGATTGCCCCTTGAATCTCTTTCTTTTGTAATTAGTTGACTGTAGGCTTAAACACAAATGTCCAAAACATATTAGGCTTAATTGGACCTCTTCAACAGCAGTGGAAACGCTGTTGGTAAGTCGGTTATTATTGCAATAATAAACCTATATATAACATGCTACATTAACATAACGAATCTCGATCAGCATTCTATATATAACAAGTCAACACAGTATATCAATAAATAGAATTTAAATATGCTACATTAACATAACGGATCTCCATCAGCATTCTATATATAACAAGTCAACACAGTATATCAATAAATAGAATTTAAATATGCTACATTAACATAACGAATCTCCATCAGCATTCTATATATAACAAGTCAACACAGTATATCAATAAATATAATTTAAATATGCTACATTAACATAACGAATCTCCATCAGCATTCTATATATAACAAGTCAACACAGTATATCAATAAATAGAATTTAAATATGTTACATTAACATAACGAATCTCCATCAGCATTTCATGAATATATTTTTACAAAACATTTCGATTTGCATCAAATAGTTTACACATTATATCCTAAAATAGAGGATTATATCTGTATAAAAACCAATATAGGGTAGAGTTTAAGGAAACATGTTCGAGCTCCCTCTTGTGGTGTAATAGAGTTGATCGTTTTGGGTAGCTCTGGTCCATGGCAAAGCCATCTATGGTATACACTACGTTCAAAAGTTTGGGGTCACTTAGACATGTCTTGGTTTTTGAAAGAAAATCACATTTTTTGTCCATTAAAATAACATCAAATTGTTCAGAAATACAGTGTAGACATTGTTAATGTTGTAAATGACTATTGTAGCTGGAAATGGCAGATTTTTAATGGAATATCTACATAGGTGTACAGAGGCCCATTATCAGCAACTATCACTCCTTAGCACAGCTGAAAACGGTTATTCTGATTAAGGAAGCAATAAAACTGGCCTTCTTTAGACTAGTTGAGTATCTGGAGCATCAACATTTGTGGGTTCAATTACAGGCTCAAAATGGCTTGAAACAAAGCACTTTCTTCTGAAACTTGTCAGTCTATTTTTGTTCTGAGAAATGAAGGCTATTCCATGCGAGAAATTGCCAAGAAACTGAAGATCTCGTACAATGCTGTGTACTACTCCTTTCACAGAACAGCACAAACTGTCTCTAACCAGAATAGAAAGAGGAGTGGGAGACCCCGGTGCACAACTGAGTAAGAGGACTAGTACATTAGAGTGTCTAGTTTGAGAAACAGATGCCTCACAAGTCCTCAACTGGCAGCTTCATTAAATAGTACCCATAAAACACCAGTCTCAACGTCAACAGTGAAGAGGTGACTCCGGGATGCTGGCCTTCTAGGCAGAGTTGCAAAGAAAAATACATATCTCAGACTGGCCAATAAAAAGAAAAGATTAAGAAGGGCAAAAGAACACAGACACTGGACAGAGGAACTCTGCCTAGAATGCCAGTATCCCGAAGCTGCCAGTTGAGGACTTGTGAGGCGTCGATTTCTCAAACTGGACACTCTAATCTTAATCTGTCAATCACCGTATATATATATATATATATACCTTTTAAATACCTTAATTTTGTAAAATAAATGTTTAATCAAAATGGAATCACTTGTTTAAGCTAATAGATAAATATAACAGCAGAACATTGTTACTAACTAGCAGTGTTGGGGAATCTATTCTGAAAATATAGTTTACGCTACAGTACCAATAACTTCTCACTGGAATAAGTGAAGTTACACTAAAGCTACCCTTAAGAAAAATATAGTTTACTTAACTAAAGTTACTTTGAGAAAGTAGTTCACAAAATTACTTCGTAAAAAATTATGATATCTAACTCTGAAATGTCAGACTACAAATTGCAAGAATAGTTCCCTCTGGGGTCAGATGTTGTCAGAATGTGTGGTTTAGCCTATTAAAAACAAAACCATACTGTATGTTTTAAGTGAGAATTAGGCAGGTCTGATGCCGAAAAAGAAAGGAAATCCTTGCCTACATCACCCATATTTTATTTTATTTTTTCAAAAAAAGAGTGTAGTTCCAGTAGTTAACTACACAGCTACATGGCAAAACAATTATTAACTACTGAAACCACTACCTAGATTTCAATTTAGTTTAACTACCACCAAGCTACTGCAAAGTTGAACTCCATGTAGTTCACTATTCCCCAACACTGCTAAATAGGCCTACTGTATAAGGACATATTGCACATACAAATTCATAATACTAATAATTCCTTATACCAATACACATATATATTCCTCATTCTACATATTCCACATACTAGGCTTACATTATGACCCAATGGGTCTAACCCAGGACAATCATTTGAAATATGTGATATGGGATATGTGTCGTTGACTGACATGTAATGCATAGCATTGCATAGCTTTGTGCAGCAAATCTGAGTGGAGAAGGCAGCTAGCTGCTTATAATGAATGTGAGAGAAAACATGGACAACAGGCTGATGTCAACACCATCAGAAAGGGAAGTATTGAGTGTTCTAGTCTGCTGGCACACAGTTGATTAATGTCTCTATTCATGCATCCCTAAATTGCACCTTATTCCCTACATAGTGCACTACTTTTGACCAGAGCCCAATATCATTAGTTGTTGTTGATTTACTTTATCCTGCAGATTTTAGCAGTGCTAAGAGCCATGCAGTGACTTCCTCAATCTGTGTCCTTCCTCCCTACCTCCCTCCATCCGTCTCTCTCATCACCCAGGTCTTCTAGCTGTCAGATGTTTCCTAAACAGAGCATTCTGCTCCGACAGCTGTCAGGCACGGTCTGGGTGCCTCTATCTCTCTCCACACCCCTGAACTTTCTCTCTTCCCTCTGCTAATCTGATGCTCCACTCATCTCTCCCCATTCTCCCCCAGTCAGAATGTCTCTCTCTCTCTCTACACCCCTCATCTCTCTCTCTCTACACCCATCGGCTGGTAGCTGAATATTGATTGAGAGGCTACAGTCAGTCAAAGACAATGGTATGATACTGGTATGATACTGGGATGAAAGTATGATATGATACTGGGATGAAAGTATGATATGATACTGCCAGCTCATTTAAATGAGCTCATTAGCTCAGTGCATGCAGAGAGGAACCTGGTGGTTATAGATATAGATATTATAGATAGGCCCACAGTTGTTTTGGGTCATATTTACTATGCAGTATAGTTTTAGTACGCAGTATAGCACATGGGTATAACTTTTATTCATTCAGCAAGTCAACAGTGAGCAATGCAAACACAAAATACATACAACACTCAAACAAAATGTGCATTCCTCTATGAGCTTAATGTCTTAAAATGACAACATTTTCAAAGCTTAAGTGTATCCTGAGGCTGGAGAGGTGTAGCCAACAGAGGCTGTTACATGTCCATTGACATGCTGGAGGGAGGCTTTTAGACATAATTGCATGGTTTAACGAAGAAAAGGAGACTGAAGAATATTGATGTACTGTATATTGAAGGCTCTATCTGATGCTAAAAGTAATCGAGTTAAACAATGATATAGTGTTCCAGTCAGTTTGAGAGTATACTTACTGTATGAGTGTCAGCCAGGTTGTCATTCACCACCTCATCCACTGTGCTCTACCGTACATGTAGAGAGGGCCCCACCCTGTCTATCTCCTATATAGTGCACTACTTTGACCAGGGCCCATAGGTAGTATACTTTATACAGTAGTGGATAAGGTGCCATTTGGGATACAGCTATCTACTTAGATGAATGGTTCTACCTGTCACCAGAGGGCAGCAGAGACCATCCTAAAGATATTGATGACACTCAGGTGTGTCCTATTTACTCATTATGATTTCCCTGTTAAAAGAGGTATGTTTTCTATTGTCCTTTGCTGAAGCTTGAATTATGTGCCGTGTGCGTTTGTTTCCTGCGTGAGTTTTTGAGACTTAGTGTTTGTTGTTTTTCCAGGGTTACTGTGATCCATCCCTTACCATATCTCAGTAAAGTATTATGTTTATCCTCAACCGTTGATTCCTCGTCTGGTCTCTTCTCTGACTTCGCCAGAGAATTACAAATCCCCTGCATGAAATGTCCCATCCCTCTGCAGATTCAAGCCCTCCATGGACACCCCATTGGCCCCAGGCCAGGTGGAATATCAGATCAAGCCCATTCTACTGCAAGTTGGGGTGAAATACTCAGAGACTCTTAGATTTCTTTTGATCGTGGCAGGATGGAGGTCTGCGTCCCTGCATCAGCTACAGAGGGCTGAATAGGATCCCCATTAAGAACCGATTAAGAACCGTTACCGTTACCCCTGATGTCCGCTGCCTTGGAGCTGGCCCAGGGGCCCCAATTCTTCACCAAGCTGGACCTCCGCAACACTTACAATCTGGTGAGAATCAGGGAGGGAGATGGATGGAAAACTGCCTTTAACACCCCTAGTGGCCACTATGAGTATTTAGTCATGCTATTCGGATTATCGAACTCACCGGCAGTCTCCCAAGCATTGGTCAATGACACTCTTAGGTATATGTTGAATCGGTTCATCTTTCTTTACCTCGCCGGCATCCTGATCTTCTCTGAGACCCTTCCGGAACAAATCCTGCACGTCCGCAAAGTCCTGAGAAGCCTCCTGCAGAGTCAACTATGCGTCAAGATTGAGAAGGGTGAGTGCCATGTATCCCAAGTCTTTTTCCTGGGCCACATGATCTCTACCGCCGGCATCCAAATTAAACCTGTTAAGGTTAGGACGGTCACTGACTGGCCCCGTCCTGCCTCACTCAAACAAGTCCAGCAGTTCCTTTTACAGGCATTTTATACTGAAATTTGGTACGTTGGCAGCACCTCTCACGGCCCTAAGCCGCAAGTCCCAGACTTGTTTTTGTCTGGACCCCGGCTGACAGGACATTCATGGAGCTCAAGGGACGTTTCACCTCCAGACCCATCGTCGTTCATCCTGATCCTACTCGTCCCTTCATGGTAGAGGTGGACGCCTCGGAAACCAGAGCAGGGGCGGTCCTTCCACAGCGGAACGAGGGGGACAAGAGAATGCACCCATGTGCCCATCTTTTCAAGTGATTCTAGCCAGCGGAACGCAACTACGATGTTGGCAACTGGGAGCTCTTGGCAGTCAAGTGGGCCCTTGAGGGGTGGAGACACTGTTTAGAGGGGGCACCTCATCCTTTCGTGATCTGGATGGACCATAAGAACTTGGTCTCCATTCAAGAAGCCAGGCGGTTGAATGCTTGCCAGGCTAAGTGGGCTCTGTTTTTTAACAGGTCCAACTTCACTCTAGTCTATTGCCCGGGATCCAAGAATCACTGTACGACAAGCCCAGACCCGGCGGGGGTCCCACTAGCAGACTTTATGTTCTGCTATCAGCCCGTTCTCGAGTGCTACAATGGGGACACTCCTCTAAATTAACTGGCCATCCAGGGGTTAATCGGACACAAGTTCCTGAGGCGGAAATTCTGGTGTCCCATCATGATTGAGGATATGAGATCCTTTGTTGCGGCCTGTTCCACTTGTGCCCAAAGTAAGTGCTCACGACAGCGACTGGCTGGGTTGCTCCAACTTCTGCCCATCCCCAGCCGGCCCTGGTCCCACATGTCCGTAGACTTTACCACAGGGTTACCTCCATCCCAAGGGCTTACCACTATCCTGGCGGTCGTTGAATGGTTCTCCAAGGCAGCCCATTTACCTTACCCAAGTTGAGTCCGCTGATCTCATGATTACCCATGGCTTTTGACTACACAGACTTCCCCAGGACATTGTCTCGGATCGTGGGCCCCAGTTCGTCGCACGGTATTGGAAAGCCTTCTGGTCCCTGTTGGGGGTGTCGGTGAGTCTCTCCTTGGGGTTCCACCCCCACCTCGGGGTTCCAGTCGAATGGGCAAATGGAGCGGGTCAACCAGGAGAGTTCCTCCTCTGTTTTGTCTCCACCCAGGCCAGCAACTGGAGAAAGTTCCTCGTCTGGGTGGAGTATGCTCACAACACAATGCCGAACTCGTCCACTGGACTGTTGCCATTCGAGTGTCAGTTCAGGTTCGCCCCCCTCTTGTTTCCTGAACAAGAGGCCGAAGCAGGGGTGCCATCAGCCGAGGCATTCATTCGATGATGTCGCCGCACCTGGATCTGAGCGCCATCCTCCTTGCTCCGCTCATCTGCCCGACACCAACACCAGGCAAACTGGCACCAAAGGCCTCTTCGGCTTCTCCGACTGGGTCAACGAGTGTGGTTGTCCACCCTCGCAGAAGCTCGCTCCACGCTACATATGACCATTCAAGATCCTGAGTCGCATCAACCCGGTCACCTATCATTTCCAGCTTCCCAGGTCTATGAGGGTCCATCCTTCCATGTCTCCTGTCTCAAGCTGGTAAGGACCAGTCCCTTCTCTCCCCCCACACCTGCCCCTCCACCCCCTCGACTTGTCGATGGTCACCCGGCCTAGACTGTCCGGTGTCTGTTGGGGGCTGGTCGCGTCCAAGGCACCCTGAGGTACCTGGTGGACTGGGAGGGCTATGGCCCCAAGGAGCAGGCGTGGGTGCCTTCCCGGAACTACGTGGTAGCTCCGCGGCTGGAGCTGCTGCAGGAAGGGAGGGGGATGAGTGAGTTTTTGAGACTTAGTGTTTGTTGTTTTCCCAGTGTTACCGTGATCCTTCCATTACCGTTCCTCAGTAAAGTATTAAGTTTATCCTTAACCGCTGATTACTTGTCTGGTCTCTTCTCTGCACCTGGGTCCAACCTCACAATGTCACACATACCTTATTCTTCCCTCCGGTTGGAATGTCCCTGCAGCTTTAGATGAGCTGAGAAAGTTTGGCATAAAATATGCCACCACTGAAGGAGCTGTCACTGGGCTGTGGCTCCACTGTGGCTCCTTGGCTTCCATTTGGAAAACTGCCATCATTTCATCCACTAGCTCCAGGGTTCAGCCTCTCTGTCTGGCTGGCAGGAGAGATGGAAATGGGATTGAACATATCTGACTGCTTTGCAAAAGAGACGTGCATGACAGGATGGCACCCTATCCTATCATGGAGAACCTACAACATTTATAAACCTATTTGACTGCTTTACAGAAAGCAGATAAACTCTCTCCCAACTAACACGTGTTGAATTGTATATATCAGAACATATTAGGATGTTAGGAAGGAACACACCATGGGGGCTTCAGGCCTTTCCATCAGGGCCCAATTAAAAACACATGAAAAGAGGTTGACTGCAGAGCGAAGCCCCCAGCCATACAGGGCCTGGAGGAAAAAGATAGATCGAGAGAGGGAGGGAAGGAAGAAGAGTAAATAACTGTATTGTACTATGTTGGGGAACTCACAGGTGGTAAAGACAGAGAAATTTGGACTGGTGCTGTGCAGATGTTGTACAGGAAGATTGTTCCATTTATGACATTTTTAAAAATGACTGAAGCGCAGGTGGACTATTTGTTCACCAATATCCTGAATGGTATGGTAGTATGTTTGGAACCATTCGATGCTGTATACTATGTTTAAGCTATGTTTCTACACACACTATCTGTAGACTAAGTATACAGCTCTGTCTCTGAATGCAACGGTGATGGTTAGTGGAAATCCCCATGAGGAAGAGGCATAACCAGTAACCAGGAGAGGGTGGGCATAATGCACCACACAACCCACCTACATACATGGGCACCTATTCATAAAGCGTCTCAGAGTATAAGTGCTGATCTTGGATGAGTTTGGCCTTTTAGATCATAACGGATAGACAGGGAGGAATCTGATCCTAGATCAGCATTCCTACTCTAAGAGGCTTTATGATTACGGGCCCTGGAGATAAACATGTTGGACTTGATAGTAACTAAAGTCATTATCTAGTCAACAGTTGAGGTGCAGTGAGTCACGGCAGACTGGTAGAGAACCACCGCCTGGCACCTCTTCTAGAACACCTCGAAAACATCAACTCTGTTACAGTCAAATTAAAGTGAGCCCTGTCATCCTTTTCATTTCACTTCAAGCACTGGTTAAAGTGTATCCACGATAATAACAGACAAACAGAAATGGGTGTGTTGTCTGTGGTACTGTTTAAAGCATGTGTGTTCTCCATCCCTGGTATTGTTGAATGTTTAATCTGGGTTGTCTGTGGTATTGTTAAAAGCATGGGTCTGTGTGTTGTCCATCCCTGGTATTGTTGAATGTTTAATCTGGGTTGTCTGTGGTATTGTTAAAAGCATGGGTCTGTGTGTTGTCCATCCCTGGTATTGTTGAATGTTTAATCTGGGTTGTCTGTGGTATTGTTAAAAGCATGGGTCTGTGTGTTGTCCATCCCTGGTATTGTTGAATGTTTAATCTGGGTTGTCTGTGGTATTGTTAAAAGCATGGGTCTGTGTGTTGTCCATCCCTGGTATTGTTGAATGTTTAATCTGGGTTGTCTGTGGTATTGTTAAAAGCATGGGTCTGTGTGTTGTCCATCCCTGGTATTGTTGAATGTTTAATCTGGGTTGTCTGTGGTATTGTTAAAAGCATGGGTCTGTGTGTTGTCCATCCCTGGTATTGTTGAATGTTTAATCTGGGTTGTCTGTGGTATTGTTAAAAGCATGGGTCTGTGTGTTGTCCATCCCTGGTATTGTTGAATGTTTAATCTGGGTTGTCTGTGGTATTGTTAAAAGCATGGGTCTGTGTGTTGTCCATCCCTGGTATTGTTGAATGTTTAATCTGGGTTGTCTGTGGTATTGTTAAAAGCATGGGTCTGTGTGTTGTCCATCCCTGGTATTGTTGAATGTTTAATCTGGGTTGTCTGTGGTATTGTTAAAAGCATGGGTCTGTGTGTTGTCCATCCCTGGTATTGTTGAATGTTTAATCTGGGTTGTCTGTGGTATTGTTAAAAGCATGGGTCTGTGTGTTGTCCATCCCTGGTATTGTTGAATGTTTAATCTGGGTTGTCTGTGGTATTGTTAAAAGCATGGGTCTGTGTGTTGTCCATCCCTGGTATTGTTGAATGTTTAATCTGGGTTGTCTGTGGTATTGTTAAAAGCATGGGTCTGTGTGTTGTCCATCCCTGGTATTGTTGAATGTTTAATCTGGGTTGTCTGTGGTATTGTTAAAAGCATGGGTCTGTGTGTTGTCCATCCCTGGTATTGTTGAATGTTTAATCTGGGTTGTCTGTGGTATTGTTAAAAGCATGGGTCTGTGTGTTGTCCATCCATCCATGATTTATTGAAAGCTGTAGTAACATGACAGCAGTCTCCCCTCTCGTAGAACTGTATCCAAAATGGCACCCTATTCCTTATCTAGTGCACTAGGGTGCCATTTGGGATGGGGTCTAGATCTTCCTGCTGAAATCTATTCCTGTTAATTGTCCCCCCAGGCGTCAGCCCCACATTGCTTTCAGTGTAAAAGTCATTCATGTTGATTCCAGTGGAATAATAGTTGGAGCTTATCAGATCTATTTTAGCTGCTGGGTTGTTAGAAAGACATGGATGGCTGGGCCCCACTCTGCTCATTACGGCTATTTCACTTCTTTACTTCACAGCCAGGGACCAGGCTTTATCACTAATGCTGGTGGGGTTGACACACAAGCACGCTCACTCACACACACACACACAGGCATGCACACACACACAGGTAACCTACAGCTGTACCATAACAAACAGGGGGCAGAATCCAACGACCCCTGATGAGTTAGAGGGGTGTGCCATTTGGGACGCACACAGGGGTAGATAAGGAAAAGTGGTGCTATTGACCTGAACAGTGTACTACTTTGATATTGAGGCTTGGTCCTACATACGTTTCATTGTCCAGGGCAATAGTTTAGTTCATTCAGATACGCATTAGTACATCAGGACTGATATTTCTGAGTTCATACTGCCACACTATCCAACACGATGCAATACATGAAACACAAAATAGATAGTCTGTAGACTCATTTGTAGCAGAAAAAAAGTAAATGGAGTGGAGAGAGACAGATGTATATAGCTGTAGATCTGTCATAACACACCATGTAGTAACGTACTCTGATAGATTCCCTGCTAGCGGCAGTAAAAATGTAAGGATTAAAACTTGATGATTGATTATCTTTATCAACTGTTCAAAGAATGAGTTGCAATAAAACAAAACCCTTAATAAGTTCTTCCCATCCAGCTAAAATGGTGGGGGTGTAACGCCCTGACCTGAGAGAGCCTTTTTATGTCTCTATTTTGGGTTGGTCAGGGTGTGATTTGGGTGGGCATTCTATGTGTCTTTATTTCTATGTTTTGGCCGGGTATGGTTCTCAATCAGGGACAGCTGTCTACCGTTGTCTCTGATTGGGAATCATACTTAGGTAGCCCTTTCCCTCCTTTCAGTGTGGGTAGTTTACTTTGTTAGTGGCATTATCGCCCAGTTAAGCTTCACGGTCGTTTTGTTGGCGACATTCATTCAAATAAAAGGAATATGTACGCACACCACGCTGCACTTTGGTCCACTTCTTTCGACGGCCGTGACTGGGGGAGTTGATATAAATGACAGATTCCCAGATTCTCTGGCAGAAAAATCGTTACAAGATATACTTCTATAAGTGTTCTAGTTAAAGCTCAGAATGCCAGTAAAACTATACTAACGGTCACACCAAAAACCATTCATGAAGTCTTCACCCTTTTATGGTATACAGTACATACGTACAATGTTTGGGTGTGAGGCATGTAGTGGACAATTCATAAAAGAAAAGATGAGTCATGCAAGGAACAAGACAGCTGTTCTGTTGTGATGGAATTATCCATTTTACTGTCTCTTTACCCCACTCCTGGTATGTTTTATATGGATCTCACACAGCCATTTTAAGACATAGGACTTTAAGTAAAGGCAGCCAGATCAAACAGACAGAGTAGGGTATAATGCTTATTATTATGAACCGAGGTGCCTCAACACAGACATTAGACATTTCCAGGGCAAGTACATGCAACACTAGTTCTTCTGATATCTTTAATAACAGGGGTAGGGGTAAATGATATGAGAGCTCCTCTTCCAAATCAGATCACTCCGGGTGGGTGTTTCCCAAATGGCACCCTATTCCCTATGCATGTAGTGCCCTACTTTTGACTGAGCCCTGTCGATTACTCACACATCTGAACCCATTATAGTGAACTATAAAGGGTATAGGGTGTCATTTTGGACTCAACCACATACACCTGTTTTTTCCTGGGAAAAAAATAACTTGTTAGCTACATTCTAACTATTTCCACTGACTGGCTGCCCATCCCTATTCACCCCTAACCATCTATTAAATCAGATTTACTAGAAACACCAAGGACAGGGAATATAGTTATTTCACAACTACCCTCCTCACATTCCGGTGTTTAACTAGTTGCTGAGAGGCTGGGGTTGCATCCCAAATGCTGTACACTACTTTTGACCAGGGCTCCAGGCCCGTAGGGCTCTGGTCAAAAGTAGTGCACTATATAGGGAATAGGGTGCTATTTGGGATGTAGCCTGGGTTAGGGTAATAAAGATCCTGCAGGGTCTAAATGACTGACTGCATCAATAATGTCACTGCTGTGACTATTCAACCACAATAGAAAACTGACTCTTGCCCAGAGCTGTGAGCTTTTATAGAACTTATTCAAAAGTTCCTGAGGTTTTTCCTGCTGGGCTGTAGTCACCTAGAGTTCAGAGGTCACTGTGTTTAATCCGGTTTGTGCCAGTTCTGCTTAGATCCCACACAGGCTGCTGATGAGTTTTAAACTCGAAGCACTTAACCCACAGGCCCACTTTATGGCTGTACCAAGCCCATCCCTTTAACATACTACAGGATCGTAATTTGGTCACCTGTTGTTGCAGGAAATTTGCACAGCAGGACTTGTAGTGTATTCAAGGTTTAAAAAGGCTTATCAAGTTTGCAATTTCCAACTGAAAATTCCAGACTTGGTTTGCCCTAGCTGAGGATTCTCAACTCCACGATACTAAAATATATGCGGTTGTCACGACTTCCACTGAAGTCGGGTCCTCTCCTTGTTCGGGCGGCGCCGGGTTTCTAGCCATCGTCGATCCACTTTTCATTTTCCATTTGTTTTGTCTTGTTTTTCCACACACCTGGTTTCAATTCCCTCATTTACTTGTGTATTTAACCCTCTGTTCCCCCCATGTCTTTGTGTGGGATTGTTTATTGTAGTGCTTGTGCACGTTCCCCGTGAGCGCACAACGGGTTATTTTTGTGCCCATTTATCTTGTTGTTCTGGATGCCATTGGTTTTGCTTAATAAATCTCCGGTTATTACCCAGTTCTGCTCTCCTGCGCCTGACTTCTCTGCCACCAATTACGCACCCCGCTACAGTGGTGAAATGACTGGGCTGCTCCTTTGCCATTAACAAACAACAACTCCCTTGGCGGAGGCTGCGTAAAAAGCTATTTTTATCAAAAACTCTGGATTAAATAAAATAAACATTTTAAGTAACGACTGATATCGACTCGATGTAGTCGGAGATACACTCAGCCAAATCTCATCGCCACTCAACTCCATTGTGGGATTGAGAATTCTCAGCTAGATTTGCCGTAAATAAAAATGTATCAACCCCTACAAAAATGTCCATTAATTATAATCCACACAAAAATGCACAATCCCTGTTGCTGCAGGATTCTTTTCCTGCTGTGAGAAACTGGTCAAATTAAGATCCCACACCTGTACGTCATACAATGAAAAGATAACACTGTCTTTGTCATTAAGAATCACACCTCTACTTGTGAAAGTAGAGTTTCATAATTCCTGGTGGGAGGACAGCAGTAGTCTGAGCAGCATTACATGGATCTGTGTTTGGTTCACAACCTGACACTTCTGTGTCACACACTATAACAATAACAACAGCCTTCTGGAAATTGTCAGAAAATTAATGGAATATTTGCATCCAAACTGTGGTGGTTTCTGGGTCTACAGAGAGAGCTGCTGGCTTTGAGATTCATATTGGTTAACAATGATTCTACTGCATAATGGCATGAGGTTTACTCTTCATTGCTCTCTCTCTGTGTCTGTCTCTGTGTGTCTATCTGTCTGTCTCTGTGTGTCTGTCTGTCTCTGTGTGGCTATCTGTCTGTCTCTATGTGTCTATCTGTCTGTCTCTGTGTGTCTGTCTGTCTGTGTGTGTGTGTGTCTCTTTCTTTGTCTCTCTTTCATTCTCTCTCTCTCTCTCTGTGTGTCTATCTGTCTGTCTGTCTCTGTGTGTGTCTCTTTCTTTGTCTCTCTTTCATTCTCTCTTTCTCTCTCTGTGTGTCTATCTGTCTGTCTGTCTCTGTGTGTGTCTCTTTCTTTGTCTCTCTTTCATTCTCTCTTTCTCTCTCTGTGTGTCTATCTGTCTGTCTGTCTCTGTGTGTGTCTCTTTCTTTGTCTCTCTTTCATTCTCTCTCTCTCTCTGGGTTTATTCTATGACAATGCTGCTCTCATGGTGAATTGTTTTTCTCTGGATTGAAACCGTGGAATCATATGAACAGACAGTTAGTTATACTGTTAAACCAGAGGGCAAACAGACATCAACCACGTAAAACATTATTTTTAGGAGGTTATTATCAGTTACTGTACTTTTACTAAAATTATTCTCAGACTATCAGGATGAAATACACTGGCAACTGCTGCCAGAATCAACCCCAAATAATGACAATGCCTGCTTCCAAAATGGGACTCTATTTCTTATATACTGCACTACTTTTGACCAGAACCATGTGTACTGCACTATTGTCCTGGACAGCAGCCACCTACTAAGGGCCCACTCAGGTCCCACTGGGGCAGGCAGTCAGTGGCTGTGTTTCAAATGGCACCCTGTTTCCTATGTAGTGCATGAAGTTTCCATACAAACTGCTAATGTACTTGTACTTCATGCTCGATGCCAGAAGGTGGCAATGTAACATTTTATATCTTTATTGTATCATGTTTTTCACTTCAATCTACTTTGCATTTCTAGATAGGAAGTGATGAGCCTGTGCCTTCATTACTATTTTACTCAAATGTATTTCCAGTAAAATCCAATATGAGATATCTGTTATTAGCAGAGGTCGACTAATGGAAAACTGAGTCAGAATGGAAAGCTATAGAGCACCAAGCTGAGAAGTCTCTGAGAGACCATAAGACATGCCTTTAAGCGCCATTAGTATTTATATGTGTCCCAAATGGCACACTATTCCCTATATAGTGCACAACTTTTGACCCAAGGGCCTATGGGCCCTGGTCAAAAGTAGTGCACTATAAAGGGAATAGGGTGCCATTTTGGAAACATTCCTTTGTCATCACTGGTTGGTTTTACAGAGGAACCTAAAGGCATCTCAGGGAGTAGCGGAGGAGTAACAGTCTGAGTGTTACAGACTAGCTGATCCAGTCTCTCTCTGAGCTCTGTGGTTTTCACTAATCAATGTCTGTTTGGTCAGTGTCCGACCGCTAATCAATGTCTGCAGTCTAACAGGAGAGTGGAAGACAGACAGGTAGTCAGAACGAGAGAGAATGAGGTAAAGAGAGAGAGAGAGCTTAACAGAGTGAGATCATTTGGTTTGCTGGCTGTGTGGGTTTATATTAGCCGCTGGAGAGACATGGGCAATTTAAGAGTCACATGCACCACTTTTGACCGGAGTCTTATGCGTTCAAAAGTAGTGCACTATTAAAGGAATAGGGTGCCATTGAGACATGCCTCAGATCTATCCTGTAGTCCAGTGTCACCACTCTGCTTGTATCACCTTTCTGCCAGGAAGAACATGGTTCATACTGGCCTGCACTCCTCTGTGTTTCTTCTCTGTGCACACAAGGAGATACTTTCACAGTAATGCAGTATGTCTGACAAACTATATTAAGTTTCATAACTCGGCTAAAAACTGTACCTTGTGAAGTCTGAAATGATGTTCTGAGCTGGAGTATTGCGTCAGGGCACTTTGAGTGTTCATTTGCTGTACCGAACCTCTCCATGCTCCACAGTACATTTAAAACGTCTAATAGTCTGATGATTAAAACAGCTCAGGACAGGACAGGACCCCATGGAAAGGAAAGCTGGACCCTAGAGTATATAATTCCATATAGAAACATGAATTATAAGATTTCTATGTTCACAACTAGGTCTGAGGAAGCAGCCTCTGTGATATCTGAGAATAGATGGTTTCCATGGGGAATCTGGTGTGTTTACATTGACCTATACAATATTGTATTCCATTAGCTTTTTCCATAGAATTCCATACTCTATATCATTTATAGGATCTATGTGGTCTTTGAATCAACCATTATGGAGAGAATACAGAGAGAATATATTATAGACTGTATAAAGCGAAATAATATATACATTCAGTTCTAATACTGTAAATCTCAAACAGCAGGAAGTGGTAATGTGGCTGCAAAATGTATTTTATAACACTATACAGTATATTGATATTGATTACTGCATTGTTGAGAAAAGAGCACGCAATAAAGGAAGTCCACTGGGCACACAGTGGTTGAATCAACATTGTTTCCACATCATTTCAATAAAAATTACCTTGAACCAACGTGTAATAGACGTTGACTTGACGCCTGTGTCCATTAGGATTTCACTGTACTAGTGCACGTGACAATAAAACTTGAAACTTTAAATCCACCAACTATTCCCAGTCATGATATATGATCCACCAAGATTCTTCCTAGAGCTGGCTGCCAGGCTAAACTGAGCAATCGGGGGAGAAGGGTCTTGGACAAGGAGGTGACCAAGAACCCGATGGTCACTCTGACAGAGCTCTAGAGTTTCTCTTTGGAGATGGGAGAACCTTCCAGAAGGACAACCATCTCTGCAGCACTCCACCAATCAGGCCTTGATGGTCAAGTGGCCAGTCGGAAGCCACTTCTCAGTAAAAGGCACATGACAGCCCGCTTGGAATTTGCCAAAAAGGCACCTAAAGGACTCTCAGACCATGAGAAACAAGATTCTCTGGTCTGATGAAACCAGGATTCAACTCTTTGGCCTGAATGCCAAGAGTCACGTCTGGAGGAAAACTGGCACAATCCCTACGGTGAAGCATGGTGGTGGCAGCATCATGGTGTGGGGATGTTTTTCAGCGGCAGGGACTGGGAGACTAGTCAGGATCGAGGGAAAGATGAGTACAGAGAGATCCTTGATGAAAACCTGCTCCAGAGCGCTCAGGACTTCAGACTGGGTGGCGAAAATTCACCTTCGACCAGGACAACAACCCTAAGCACACAGCCAAGACAACGCAGGACTGGCTTTTGGACAAGTCTCTTAATGTCCTTGAGTGGTCCAGCCAGAGCCCGGACTTGAACCCGATCTAACATTTCAGGAGAGACCTGAAAATAGCTGTGCAGCGAAGCTCCCCATCCAACCTGACAGAGCTTGAGACGATCTGCAGAGAAGAATGTGCCCAAATACAGGTGTGCCAAGCTTGTAGCGTCATACCCAATAAGATTTGAGTCTGTAATCGCTGCCAAAGGTGCTTCAACAAAGTACTGAGTCAAGGGTCTGAATACTTATGTAAATGTTATATTTCAGTTTTCAAAATTGTTCCAAAAAAACAGTTTTTGCTTTGTTATTGTGGGGTATTGTGTGTAGACGGGTGAGGTGGAAAAAACTATTGAATCTATTTTAGAATAAGGCTGTAACCTAACAAAATGTGGAAAATGTCTAGGGGTCCGAATGCATTATAAGTGACTGGGACACAGTTAGAGTCGGTGAGTTTAGTTTCCCTTGAAAGAGTTACTGCATATACAGTACTGTTAGCTGCAGACACAACTTCAGAGGAAGATATAAATATTGATGACAAAGTCTTATGTAACTGTAGAAAACAGTAGGTATTCCCAAACTCACTAAATCAGCAAATCAAATATTCTGTTTGTCTTTTTGCCTCTCCCTCTCTCTCTCAAACATACCCTACTCTTTCACTTGTCAGATCCAAACACAATATGAAAATATATATCACCAAAAGCGAGAAAAGGATGTCAAATGGAACAGACATCATGTACTTTAAAGAAAATGTGTTTATTTTAATTTTATTGAACCTTTATTTGACTAGGCAAGTCAATTAAGAACAAATTCTTATTTACAATGACGGCCTACGAAGAGAGACACCAAAACACTACATAAAGAGAGACCTAAGACAACAACACAACATGGCAACAACACAACATGACACAAACATGGTACAAACATTGTTAGGCACAGACAACAGCACAAAGGGCAAAAAGGTAGAGACAACAATGCATCACGCAAATCAGCCACAAGTGTCAGTAAGAGTTTCCATGATTGAGTTTTTTCATGTAGAGATGGAGATAAAACTTAAAACTAAAGAAAATAAGATCAACCTTCACTTCAGTTCAATGAAACACGCTGTCCTTACAGTACACCTAGCAGCAGCAAACGCAACAGTTGTTAGTAACAAGCAATGTTCCCTAAAAAATATTTTGGAACTGAGCAAACTTCAGGTCGAATGTTGAATGTTGTGAAAATTCTGTGCAACTTCCTGTGCGCGTTTACTGTGAACACTGAGGCTATACCCACTTTAATTGAGTGTTTTATAACAGTGGCCAAGTAGGTTACTGTGACTATTTGATCATAATGTAGGCCTACCAGAGTGTCCTACCATATAAAACAATGGAGAAAATGCATCACCTAACATTTTAACATGGAAATAGCGGTTCTATCATTCAGCCTACAGTAGCAACCAATATGTGATATTCAATGTAGGCTTATATTCCATGAGACTTTTGGGGGGGAAAACATGCAGGGCTTGACATTAACCTGTTTATTCACTTGTCCTTCAGACAAGGAGGTGACTGAACATTTTGTTGTGTTCTTTGATGCAAGAAACAACTTTACAAAATAAAATGCATTATTATTCCTCTACCATTATTACAGAGAATCAGACAAATTATCTACCCTCTGCCTATTGGCTACTTAGCGTATTCAAGCCTGTCTCAAAATACAACACTGCCCCCTTAAGAGATTAAAAATACAATTTAAAAAAAGCTCTTTACCTGACTCGCTTTTCAAAGCGGCAGGGTAGCCTAGTGGTTAGAGCGTGAATCCCCGAGCTGACAAGGTACAAATCTGTCATTCTGCCCCTGAACAGGCAGTTAACCCACTGTTCCTAGGCCGTCATTGAAAATAAGAATTTGTTCTTAACTGACTTGCCTAGTAAAATAAAGGTAAAAAATAATAAAATTATTTAAAAAAAAAAGATGGCTAGAGATGTTCACGTTTTGTGCTCTTTACAAGAAGCAACCACTCCCACATTTCTGACTACAAATTAGTTATACCTGGGCTAATAACTCACTAACTAGAAAATAATATGAACAAATGTGCACAAGTGGCTAAATGCAGCTCTCTCTCTTTGATCTCAAAACAAGCAACGCATAATACTCTCAACCACTGTAAAACAGTCCAGTTCAACGTGAACGGCACAAATCCAAATATGGCCATGTTCTATTAGCATATAGGAGATGATTGTGGACTTCAGGAAACAGCAGAGGGAACACCCCCCTATCCACATCGATAGAACAGTAGTGGAGAGGGTAGTAAGTTTTAAGTTCCTCAGCATACACATCACAGACAAACTGAATTGGTCCACTCACACAGACAGCATCGTGAAGAAGGCGCAGCAGCGCCTCTTCAACCTCAGGAGGCTGAAGAAATTCGGCTTGTCACCAAAAGCACTCACAAACTTTTTACCGCCTGGTACGGCAACTGCTCCACCCACAACCGTAAGGCTCTCCAGAGGGTAGTGAGGTCTGCACAACGCATCACCGGAGGCAAACTACCTGCCCTCCAGGACACCTACACCACCCGATGTCACAGGAAGGCCATAAAGATCATCAAGGACAACAACCACCCGAGTCACTGCCTGTTCACCCCGCTATCATCCAGAAGGCGAGGTCAGTACAGGTGCATCAAAGCAGGGACCGAGAGACTGAAAAACAGCTTCTATCTCAAGGCCATCAGACTGTTAAACAGCCACCACTAACATTGAGTGGCTGCTGCCAACATAGTGACTCCAGCCACTTTAATAATGGAAAAATTGATGTAATCAATTTATCACTAGCCACTATATTATATAATGTTTACTTACAACCTACATTACTCATCTCATATGTTTATACTGTACACTATACCATCTACTGCATCTTGCCATGTACATGTATGTATGTACATTTTTATGTACATTTTTATGTACATTTGTATTCGTTCCTTTACACTTGTGTGTATAAGGTAGTTGTTGTGAAATTGTTAGGTTATATTACTTGTTAGATATTACTGCATGGTCGGGAACTAGAAGCACAAGCATTTCACTACACTTGCATTAACACCTGCTAACCATGTGTATGTGACAAATAAATGTGATTTGATTTGATTTGATAAGCCAGTGACTCAGGCCCTGTAATAGGGTTAGAGGCAGAGAATCCCAGTGGAGAGAGGGGAACCGGCCAGGCAGAGACATCAAGGGCGGTTCGTTGCTCCAGAGCCTTTCCGTTCACCTTCACACTCCTGGGCCAGACTACACTCAATCATAGGACCTACTGAAGAGATTAGTCTTCAATAAAGACTTAAAGGTTTCAATAAAGACTTAAATACACTGTTCTCTCTGCTACTGCAGCGGCAAGTCTGTGACCAAAAGGCTCCTGAACAGCTTCTACCCCCAAGCCATAAGACTGCTGAACAGCTTCTACCCCCAAGCCATAAGACTGCCAGCTTCTAACATAAGACTTCTACCCCCAAGCCATAAGACTGCTGAACAGCTTCTACCCCCAAGCCATAAGACTCCTGAACAGCTTCTACCCCCAAGCCATAAGACTCCTGAACAGCTTCTACCCCCAAGCCATAAGACTGCTGAACAGCTTCTACCCCCAAGCCATAAGACTGCTGAACAGCTTCTACCCCCAAGCCATAAGACTCCTGAACAGCTTCTACCCCCAAGCCATAAGACTCCTGAACAGCTTCTACCCCCAAGCCATAAGACTGCTGAACAGCTTCTACCCCCAAGCCATAAGACTGCTGAACAGCTTCTACCCCCAAGCCATAAGACTGCTGAACAGCTTCTACCCCAAGCCATAAGACTGCTGAACAGCTTCTACCCCCAAGCCATAAGACTCCTGAACAGCTTCTACCCCCAAGCCATAAGACTCCTGAACAGCTTCTACCCCCAAGCCATAAGACTCCTGAACAGCTTCTACCCCCAAGCCATAAGACTGCTGAACAGCTTCTACCCCCAAGCCATAAGACTGCTGAACAGCTTCTACCCCCAAGCCATAAGACTCCTGAACAGCTTCTACCCCCAAGCCATAAGACTGCTGAACAGCTTCTACCCCCAAGCCATAAGACTGCTGAACAGTTCATCAAATAGCTACACAGACTATTTACATTGACCCCTTATTTTATTATTGTTTTTTATGTTGTTTTGCACTGACTCTCTTGCACAGGCTCAATGTACACTCACTGTACTCCAACCACACACACACACACACACACACACACACACACACACACACACACACACACACACACACATGCACACGCACACACACACACATGCATATTGATGAGACACACACACACACTCATTCATATTCTTTCACACTCTTCACATGAGCTGCTGCTACTCTCACTTTACCCCTACCTACATGTACTTATTACCGCAATTACCTCGACTAGTAGCCCTGCACATTGATTTGGTACTGGTACCCCTTCTATATAGTCTCATTGTTGTTATTCTATTGTGTTACTATTTTTCCTTGAATTTATTTAGTAAATTATTATTGTTGGTTAGGGGCTTATAAGTAAGCATTTCAAGGTAAGGTCTACAACTGTTGTTTTCTGTGCAAGTGATAAATAAAATGTTATTTTATTTGACTCATTTTCTGGCTTGCAGAGAGGACCTTTTCCAAACAATTCTATGTCTTTGTGTCAGATAGTGAATGGTGCTACCTGTCACCAGATGACTAGCAGGCATAGAAATTGGGTGTTATTCTGCTGTGAGGTCTATCCTATGATTCTGTCTGCCAACTGTACTGACAAATGCTTTGCGTCATGCCTAAGAACAACTCTTAGCTGTGGTATATTGGCCATATATCACAACCCCTCGGGCCTTGTTGCATAAATATTGCATTTCCGGTAAAGCCTATCTGGGTACAGAGTGGTTCTGAAACCACTAAAAGCTGCCATGATATTATGATACTAATGTGGTTGTAGCACTAGAAGATAGAAGATAATATAACACGGAGTGAAATCTGACTGAGAATACAGAGTAAAAGAGTGTAGAAATGGCCTGGGTGCCATTTGGAATGCAGAAATGGAAACATTGCAGAAATCTAAATCTGATCACCTGGTCATAGTGCAAAAGTACCTCTGGAGTCGTTGTGTGTTTCGATTTGGTATACCCTACCTTCACAGAGCTTAGTATCACAGGGCCCAAACAACTGTCATTCTGCTCACATACACACACGGCTTCCAATGCTGTGGAGGAAAGACTGGTTCAAAACTGGGCTGAGTAGATGTACTGTAGGCCTCTATTATTCCCTAGAAATAAAATAATAAAATATACAAAACTGCTTTGTGCTTTTAGCATTCTGGGCAATGGGTATATCAAGGCCACACTACTGCAGTGAATGCCCTGATCCTCTATATCAATCTATGTCAATTTGATTGGAGAACCTAATAGACATTATTTGTGGTAGATCACAAGGTCTTATACATTTTGTTTAGGCTAGTTCCATGGTTTTAGATGCATAGGAAGAACAGATGTCGGAAGGCTGTTTTAAGGACCGCTGTTCTTTCAAACATAAGGTCAATTACAGTCGCGTCCCAACTGGGACCTTATTCCCTATGTAGTGCAATACTTTTGACGATACTATTCCCCATTATGTAGGGAATAGGATGCCATATGGGACGCAGCCTAAGAATGACGTTGTGGGGTGGTAATGGACATGAAGAAAACAAGTTCACATCAGTTCCGGCTGATCAAATTATCATTTGATCAAATTATGTGTAAGAACGACAATTATATAAAGAAGACTCCAACTCATCATTGCAACTGCTCCTTGGCCGGTATTCAATCTGTGGAGCACTGTCGACAATGCACCGCTTAAAGGCAATGCTCATGCTTTCACAGATTAAAGATGCAGTCCGGGATCTTAAGGACAACAAATTTGTGACATAATGTACAAATTGGATTCGTAAACACGCACGCGCATGCACACACAATCGCACTACACACAAACACACACCTCATGTTCTCCTCTCCTCATTACAGTACCAGAGATGTCTTCTTTAGAGTTATTTGACATCAGCTCGTGCCTGTGTTATAAAGTACTGTTATACTTAAAGCCTTAACAGAGAAGAAGCCTATTATAAATATAGATTGACATGAAGCACACAGGGTGGCACTTTGTTTCAATCTGGAGAGTGCCATGTTATAGTCAATGCAGAAGAAGTGAGATGCTGGAGACCTACAGTACATCAGCATTTGTTATGATGCTGGAAATATACGGTAGCCTGGTCCCAGATCTGTTTGTGCTATCACGTCAACTCCTTGCTATGCCAAAAGAAAAATTACAATGTGGTATGATGGGACAAACAGACTGGTGCCCAGGCTAAATATACCAACACATCACCATTTATTATAATCATATAATTACAATACAAGATGATGGGCCCCCCGAGTGTCGCAGCGGTCTAAGGCACTGCATCGCGATGTTGAGGCATCACCACAGCCTGGGGTTCGATCCCAAGCTGTGTCACAGCCGGCATTGACTGGGAGTCCCATACGGCGGTGCACAACTGGCCCAGCGTCGTCCGGGTTAGGGGAGGGTTTGGCCGGGGGGGGCTTTCCTTGGCTCATTAAACTCTAGCGACTTCTTGTGGCGGGCCGAGCGCAAGCTGACTTCAGTCATCAGTTGAACGGTGTTTCTTCCAACACATTGACGCGGCTGGCTTCCGGGTTAAGCGAGCAGCAATGAGACAACATTTGATCGCAACTGGATGTCACAAAAAAGGGGAGAGGACTGTCATGTGGCTGAGAGAGAGAGAGAGAGAGAGAGAGAGAGAGAGAGAGAGACAAAGGACACTGTCATGCCTTAGTACCCATATCAAGCTTCAGAACATAATTACAACCCTAACCTAAACCAATCCGTCATACCCAGTTGGTGTTCTTGACCGTTACTAACGACGTCAATGGATCAAACTCCTCATTCTGTCTCCTACTGCCTCTGGCAGAGCTGTGGGAGAGGGACTCCTGACTCTGTCTCCTACTGCCTCTGACAGGGCTGTGGGAGAGGGACTCCTGACTGTCTCCTACTGCCTCTGACAGGGCTGTGGGAGAGGGACTCCTGACTTTGTCTCCTACTGCCTTTGACAGGGCTGTGGGAGAGGGACTCCTGACTCTGTCTCCTACTGCCTCTGGCACGGCTGTGGGAGAGGGACTCCTGACTCTGTCTCCTACTGCCTCTGGCACGGCTGTGGGAGAGGGACTCCTGACTCTGTCTCCTACTGCCTCTGACAGGGCTGTGGGAGAGGGACTCCTGACTCTGTCTCCTACTGCCTTTGACAGGGCTGTGGGAGAGGGACTCCTGACTGTCTCCTACTGCCTCTGAAAGGGCTGTGGGAGAGGGACTCCTGACTCTGTCTCCTACTGCCTTTGACAGGGATGTGGGAGAGCGACTCCTGACTGTCTCCTACTGCCTCTGACAGGGCTGTGGGAGAGGAATTTATAAAGGAGGCAGTCTAAGAGATGGCGCATGTGCCACATCAACTTCCCTCTCCTGTCCCCTCCTATCCTCTCTTGACTCTCAGCTTGTTTAAAGATGTGGTGCATCGTGTTGACGATGGGAAATGTTCACCAGAGTCTCCTCTGTCCTCCTGACTGCCCTTAGTTTTTGAAGCTGTGCAGTGTGCAGAATCATGGCCCTGCTGCCGGGCTGATGGGAAACATTCACAACTCATGCATCTGCTTTGTCTCACTGTCAATGTTAGAACTGATAGTGAGGAGAACAAAACCTAATGTTGCCGTATGTTTACATGAGCTTGTAAAACAAAGTAGGTTACCAATGATGGTGGACCAAACTGTATACTGTAAGGATTGGTTGTACAGTGTTTAATCTTATATAAGTTTTTCTACAGAAAAGCTTCTCCAATTTTTATCTTGTGGGGACTTGATGAGTTGCTCTTAGATGTTCACTAAGATTGTGAACACATCTACATGCGGATGGTAAATCCTGTAAGGATGATAAAAACGGACGAATAGTAATGAAGATTTTAGGACACACCTCACACACATACATGTCTTCAACTGAAAGCTCCACTATCAGGAAGTTCATTAATCCTTCTGTTGCTCAGTACTCCTAACTAAACTAATTGAATGTAACTCAATCATATGATTCATATTAATTCAACTAAAGTCAACTACCCCTCTTCAGTTCTCCTCTAATGTGATACAGACAACTGTTCAGCAGGAAAGTATGTTAAACTGTCAGACGCACGGCAAATGTAAAACTATGTTCAGTCCCTGTCCTCATGCACTGAAGTGAGTGTCTGTCTCTGTTTGTTTCAGGATGAACATCACCTTGGAATTCACAATATTATTTACAATATTCAGTTCCCTCAGGAATGTTCTTCAGTCCCCTCTTCGTCCTCTCTGTTGAGTCTTCCTAACTCTACCCAGAGGCTCTAACTAAAACCATCACAATTCTCTTATTTCTACTTTATTCAGATGGAGCCTAATGAAGATATTGAAGTGTCTGTCTGGTGCAGCATAATGTTGTTCACAACGTCAGCTAAATCAACCTCTTATTACAAAGTCAATGCCACGTGTTACACCTCACGAGATATTTCCTCCTCTAAATGTATTGTAAAAGGTTTGCTTAAATGAGAAAAGGATCGTTGAGTTTAATTTGCAGTGGCTTGTATATTCCTTGCGATGTTGCCATGTGCAATGTTGTCTCTGGCTGGAACAACCTTTTACGTTAAATGATCAAATCAATTAAACCAATCAATCAATTCACATGGACATGCATCTCAAAGGAAGATAGCGGATGGCGCTTCTGTATTATCCCGGCATGTTTTTCTTCTGCGAGCATACACACTCCTACTGAGTCACGAGAAGCTCCTGCAGTCTATCAACGGAAGAGCGCGCGAAGCTGGAGGCAGCGAAGAGGATGCGTGCGTCTCCGGTGGACTTGATTGCTTGCTTGGGAATGTTTTTAACGAGGTTGGATTTCCTACTCTTGAACAAATAATTGTTTCCCAAGATCACACCTCCTGAATTGTTGGAAATTCTGGAAAATGATATTTTTTTGCATGTTTGATCGCGACCAGAGAGGAAGATAGTATCAGCTTGCTCTAATTATAACGATGTTGCTTTAGGTTACATATACAGTATAGGCTACTTCTGTCAACTGGAATACCCAAAGGAACAAGGTGGAATAATTTTTATTAGTCCTATTTCTGTTCTGCAACCCACAGAAGCCCTGCTGTAGTAGGCCTATGTGTTTCAAGCAATGAAACAGACGTGTATAATTATTTGACAGGCGAATGTCATAGTCAAAACGTACTGGACTGACACGGTAAGTGTAGCTGTGTATTTTTGTTTGCTTGTCAAATGCGTGTGTATACTATATTGACATTGATGGGATGATCTGCAAACAACCACATTCAACGTTTGTGGATATTAATGGTTTCACCAAATTCAGTTATTACCAGCAGTTGTTGTTATCGTATTCATTTTAAAAATAAACTAAGAAATATGTATATTATCCAGAAAATGTATGTAAATGATTTGCTGACTTTGTTGTTAGCCTTTGGATTTTTGTTGATTTAGATTCCGCTGGACTTTTTCTTTACTGCCAAGAACGTTGGAATTAGTCAACCTGCCCTCAGGGCAATTAATACGATTTGGTATGTAAATCTGATCCACTCCATTGAGCATGACACATTACAAATCTGATTCCCCCTGTCTCTGTCCACTGCCTCCCCAAAATGTAGATTACGGGTAATCAATGTTATCCAATCTAACCTGTCTAGGTGAGTGAGATTGCCTAGCAGTAGCAGCGATGTCTCGACTGTACTACAGGAGGACAGACAACTCCTCCTACAGGGACCGGATCGCTCTGAGGATTGTCAGGGCGGAGTCTGAACTGTCTGTCCTGGAGAAGAACTACCTGGGAGCAGTGGACAAAGGAGACTATGCCTCAGTCAAACAGGCTCTAGAGGTAGGGATGAAGGGAGGAGAGGAAAGGAGGAGGGAGGAAGGAAGGGAGGGGATGGAGGAGAACGGAGACTATGCACCTCAGTCAAACAGGCTCTAGAGGTAGGGATGGAGGAAGAAGAGGAAAGGAGGAGGGAGGAAGGAAGGGAGGGGATGGAGGAGAAAGGAGACTATGCACCTCAGTCAAACAGGCTCTAGAGGTAGGGATGAAGGGAGGAGAGGAAAGGAGTACGGAGGAAGGAAGGGAGGGATGGAGGAGAAAGGAGACTATGCCTCAGTCAAACATGCTCTAGAGGTAGGGATGAAGGGAGGAGAGGAAAGGAGGAGGGAGGAAGGAAGGGAGGGGATGGAGGAGAAAGGAGACTATGCACCTCAGTCAAATAGGCTCTAGAGGTAGGGATGAAGGGAGGAGAGGAAAGGAGGATGGAGGAAGGAAGGGAGGGGATGGAGGAGAAAGGAGACTATGCACCTCAGTCAAACAGGCTCTAGAGGTAGGGATGAAGGGACGAGACGAAAGGAGGAGGGAGGAAGGAAGGAAGGGAGGGGATGGAGGAGAAAGGAGACTATGCACCTCAGTCAGACGGGCTCTGGAAGTAGGGAAGAAGGAAGGAGAGGGAGGGTTGAAGGAGTAAGGGGGAAGGGAGGGATAAAGACGTGGAGAGAGGGTGGAAGGGAGGAAGGGGGGAGAGAAGGGAGAGAGGGAAAGTATACTACACCTCCCTCCAACAAGCTTTAGAGGTAGGGATGGAGGGAGGAGTGGGAGGGGAGATGGAGGGAGGAATGGAGAGAGATGGAAGGGAGGGAGAGAGAGAGGAAGAGGGAAGGGTGGGAGGGATAAATAAGTCTCAGTTCAAGTACAACATCAATAAACATGATACAATTTGCTATCCCGATACCATATAACTAAGTAAATATCTGTTGTAATTCCCTCTCCCGCCTGTAGGAGGCAGAGATCTACTTCCGGATCAACATTAACTGTATAGACCCGTTGGGCCGCACAGCTCTGCTGATCGCTATTGAGAATGAGAACCTGGAGATTATAGAGCTGCTGCTCAGCTTTAACGTGTACGTCGGTGACGCTCTGCTACACGCCATCCGTAAAGAGGTGGTGGGGGCCGTGGAAATGCTGCTCAACCACAAGAAGCCCAGCGGGGAGAAACAGGTAGAACAGTCACAGAGTGCTTCCCAAATTGCACCCTTTTCTTGAGTGTTGGCATGCAGAACGACACACTGTCCTTGTGTTATTTACATTTACATTTAAGTCATTTAGCAGACGCTCTTATCCAGAGCGACTTACAAATTGGTGCGTTCACCTTAAGACATCCAGTGGAACAGCCACTTTACAATAGTGCATCTAAATCTTTTAAGGGGGGTGAGAAGGATTACTTTATCCTATCCTAGGTATTCCTGAAAGAGGTGGGGTTTCAGGTGTCTCCGGAAGGTGGTGATTGACTCCGCTGTCCTGGCGTCGTGAGGGAGTTTGTTCCACCATTGGGGGCCAGAGCAGCGAACAGTTTTGACTGGGCTGCGCGGAACTGTACTTCCTCAGTGGTAGGGAGGCGAGCAGGCCAGAGGTGGATGAACGCAGTGCCCTTGTTTGGGTGTAGGGCCTGATCAGAGCCTGGAGGTACTGAGGTGCCGTTCCCCTCACAGCTCCGTAGGCAAGCACCATGGTCTTGTAGCAGATGCGAGCTTCAACTGGAAGCCAGTGGAGAGAGCGGAGGAGCGGGGTGACGTGAGAGAACTTGGGAAGGTTGAACACCAGACGGGCTGCGGCGTTCTGGATGAGTTGTAGGGGTTTAATGGCACAGGCAGGGAGCCCAGCCAACAGCGAGTTGCAGTAATCCAGACGGGAGATGACAAGTGCCTGGATTAGGACCTGCGCTGCTTCCTGTGTGAGGCAGGGTCGTACTCTGCGGATGTTGTAGAGCATGAACCTACAAGAACGGGCCACCGCCTTGATGTTAGTTGAGATTATCACCTACATACCAATAGGCTACCTGCTTTACAATCAGATTGGTCTTGAGAAAGGCCTTAGACCAGACATGTCGATATAGAACAGTCTCTACTAAATGCCCTCTTCTTGTTTTCCTGTGTTTTACACTACCCCATCCCCTCCCAGGCACATACTCATTCCTATAAGGATTACTTCAACCCTATTTTATTTTTCATGGAATAGATCAGCTATGAAATTAGCAGATTTGAGTCTATTAAATAACATTACTTGCATCACTTCTAATCCCGTCCCCTTCTTATATTTAGTGCACACAACCCTATAAGCCCTTATCAAAATGAGTGCACTTATATAGGGAATATGGTGCCGTTGAGACTTAGCCATGAACAGGTGAACAGAGGTATGATAAACCAGACAGGGGGAGGCTTTACTCTGCTCATCACTTTATTTAAATCACTGCTGATCCACTAAACTAGATCCTCCTCATCACATCTCCTAGCCCTCCCGCGATTCCTCTGTGTGCTGTCTGTTTACTTATACACTCGCTTCCAATAGGCAGGTACTGTCTTTCATTTGTATAGGCTACTGTATTTGTCTGATTTGTGTGTACAGTGATACATCTGTAGCCTATTGACGACATCTTGTAATGTGAAACTGTGACAAGGTTACATGGTCTCACCAGTCCTAAGGGCAGGCAGGCAGTCAGTAGGAAAAGGACAAGGTGCAAAAATAGATTTGTCTAAATAACGGTAGTGGTGGTAGAATAAATAAACATGTTGGGAAGATAGGCAAAATGACCTACAAAAACAAACGAACTAGGAGGAAAAATGTATTTCCCCGGTGCGCCAGGTAACCTAGTGGTTAAGAGCCTTGGCACAGTAACTGAAAGGTTGCTGGTTCACTGTCCTGTATGCTCTGAAGGGGAGAGTAAACATATGTGGGTGGGGAGCGAGGGAGCTCCAAGAAGCAACACACAAGGACACGGTCAAACTATTAAAAATACATGCTCAAACTGAAGGAAAATAACTTCACTAGAATCACATAGATAATTGGACACTTGCAAACAAGTATTTAACAGCGGTGCACATGTTAAAAACAGTAACAATAAAAACAGTAACATAATTAGGCCTAACTCAAGGGTGCACAAGTGAGATCGGGGCTATGGCCATCACAGGCAAAACTCTTCCTAACAAAGGATACAATATCTTGAATTATGATATTAGGCTATTTAAACTGAACCATATATCTTGAAAAAATATATTTTAGTGTGACTATTACTCTTGTTTGCAGAGGGCCAAAAATAGAATGTGAAATGTAACCGGAGGACACAGTCCTGAAATGCATACAACTTTATAAAATACACTGCATTATCAAGTATATGATTTAGCTAGTTTTAAAACATGTAACAGAACAGAATACAGTAGGTCTGACACACACACACACACACACACACACACACACACACACACACACACACACACACACACACACACACACACACACACACACACACACCTCTCCTTCTCCATCTCTACTGTATCTCCACCTCTTTTTCTCCACCTCTCTTTCTCCACCTATCTTTCTCCATATCTACTGTATCTCCACCTCTCTTTCTCCACCTCTCTTCCTCCATCTCTACTGTATCTCCACCTCTTCTTTCTCCACCTCTTCTTTCTCCACCTCTTCTTTCTCCACCTCTCTTCCTCCATCTCTACTGTATCTCCACCAGTCTTTCTCCACCTCTCTTTCTCCACCACTCTTCCTCCATCTCTACTGCATCTCCACCTCTCTTTCTCCACTACTCTTCCTCCATCTCTACTGTATCTCCACCAGTCTTTCTCCACCTCTCTTTCTCCACCACTCTTCCTCATCTCTACTGTATCTCCACCTCTCTTTCTCCACCTCTCTTTCTCTATCTCTACTGTATCTCCAACTCTCTTTCTCCACCACTCTTCCTCCATCTCTACTGTATCTCCACCAGTCTTTCTCCACCTCTCTTTCTCCACCACTCTTCCTCCATCTCTACTGCATCTCCACCTCTCTTTCTCCACCACTCTTCCTCAATCTCTACTGTATCTCCACCAGTCTTTCTCCACCTCTCTTTCTCCACCACTCTTCCTCCATCTCTACTGTATCTCCAACTCTCTTTCTCCACCTCTCTTTCTCCATCTCTTCTGAGGGAGATTAGAGATAATGATAATAAGGTCAGACTCCATCTAAATAGCATGACCTAACTGCCAGCGATGCTAGTCATTGTTTCAACATCACATCGTTAATGCATGGTCCTCTGGACCATACACAGGCACGCACACATACCATCAGGAGCATCAGGAATCAATGAGAAGAAGACCTGTGGTTTACGGGAACATCACTTAGATCTGAGTTGTTGTGATAAGGGGAACAGTAATGTAATCCTGTTAGCTAGTATTTCCTCGTACTTTACGTGAAGTGGTCACTCAAGTGCCTCTTTCCTTATTATCTCCTCCCAGAGGGAGACCAATCAGACTGTGGTTGTGTCCCAGATGGCCCCCTATACCCTATATAGTGCCCTACTTTTGACCAGAGCCTTATGATGGTGCCATTTGGGACGCACCCTAAATTATTAGACCCTGTTAATCAATCAATCAAACTGATTTATAAAGCAGATGTCACAAAGTGCTTTTACAGAAACCTAGCCTAAAACCCCAAAGAGCAGGCAATACAGATGTAGAAGCATAGTGGCTGGCTAGGAAAAACTCCCTAGAAAGGTAGGAACCTATGAAGAAAACGAGAGAGGAATCAGGCTATGAGGGGTGGCCAGTCTTCTTCTGGCTGTGCCCGGTGGAGATTATAAGAGTACATGGTCAATAAGGCAAGATCATTCTTCAAGATGATCAAACATTCATAGATGACAAGCAGGGACAAATAACAATCATAGTGATTATAGAGATATCCCAGGACAGGGCTAAGCAGGCAGGATATAGCCACACCCACATTGCTAATGCACAGCCCCCACACTACCAGAGGGATATCAACAGACCATCAACTTATTTCCCTGAGACAAGGTGGAGTATAGCCAACGAAGATCTCCCCACCGCAAGAGCTCGAGGGTGCGCAAAACCAGACAGGAAGATCACTTCAGTGACTCAACCCACTCAATTAGAGTATAGCGATACTCAAAAGTTATGCACCCCTCCTAGGGACGACATGGGAGAGCACTAGCAAGCAAGTGACTCATACGGTCAGAGGCAGAGAATCCCAGTGGAGAGAGGGGAGCCGGCCAGGTAGAGACAGCAAGGGTGGTTCGTCACTCCAGTGCCTTGGCGTTCACGTTCGCGTAAGGAGTCCATGCAATGCTTTGTAGGTTTTCAGTAAAACCTTGAAATCAGCCCTAGCCTTAACAGGAAGCCAGAGGCTTGCACTGGAATAATATGATACAAATGTTGGGTTCTAGTCAAGATTCTAGCAGGCGTATTTAGCACTAGCTGAAGTTTATTTATTGCTTTATCCTGGGTAGCCAGAGAGTAGAACGTTGCGGTAGTCTAATCTTGAAGTGACAAAATCATGGATCAGCATTTCTGCATAATGTTTTGACAAAAAAGTTTCAGATTTTTGCAATGATAAGAAGATTAAAACAATATGCTCTTTAAATATGTTTTATATGTTTGTCAAAAGAGAGATCAGGGTACGGAGTAACACCGAGATCCTTTCATAGTTTTATATGCGATGAGATTAATTGTCAGATCAAACAGCAGATCTCTTTGTTTCTTGGGACCTCTGTTTTGTCCGAGTTTAAAAGTAACAAATGTGCCACCATCCACTTCCTTTTGTCTGAAACACAGTCTTCCATGGTAGGCAATTTTGGGGCTTCGCCATGTTTCATCGAAATGTACAGTTGTGTGTTGGTATGGTGTTTCCGAATGACCTCACCAGGAGGTAGCACGTACAGCACATTTGGAAAGTATTCAGACCCCTTCCCTTTTCCACATTTTGCTACGTTACAGCCTTATTCTAAAATATCTTACATTTAAAATGTTCCTCATCAATCTATACACAATTCCACATAATATCCAAGCAAAACAGTACATTTTTTATTTTTGCAAATGTATATATATATAAACCCGATCTAACATCTCTGGAGAGACCTGAAAATAGCTGTGTGGCGACGCTCCTCATCCAACCTGACAGAGCTTGAGAGGATCTGCAGAGAAGAATGGGAGAAACTCCCCACAAACAGGTGTGCCAAGCTTGTAGTGTCATACCCAAGAAGACATGAGGCTGTAATTGCTGCCAAAAGGTGCTTCAACAAAGTACTGAGTAATGGTTTGAATACTTGTGTAAATCTGATATCAATTATTTTTTCTCTCTAACATATTTGAAAAAATGTCTAAAATAAACATTATGGTATTGATATTGATAATACTACAATGTTGTTATTAATTCAGTTTTGTCTAATTCAGTTTTCTTCTTCAGTCGATATCTGGATTGAACACATATCTTCTCTCTTGCCCATCATCATCCCTATCTGACTATAACCCTTATTTATCTCTGCCCCGCCCTCCCTCCAGGTTCCTCCCATCCTATTGGACAAGCAGTTCTCTAACTTTACTCCTGACATCACACCCATCATCCTGGCAGCTCACACCAACAACTATGAGATCATCAAACTGCTGGTGCAGAAGGGGGTGTCCATGCCCCAGCCACATGAGGTGGGTCTGAACCAGGATATATGCTACACTATGGTGTAGTACTATGGTAAATGATTAAGTACTACATGCTACAGTATGATATAGTATGTAATGTAGTACAGTACAATAGTCACAGCAGGCTACACTACACTATACAGTATGATACAATAGTAGAGTACAGTATGATAGTTACAGTACTGCCCTCCGTCCCCTAACTCTCCACTACCGGTGTGTGTTCCAGGTGCGCTGTAACTGCATGGAGTGTGTGTCCAGCTCTGATGTGGATAGTCTGCGTCACTCCCGCTCACGTCTCAACATCTACAAGGCCCTGGCCAGCCCATCACTCCTGGCCCTCTCCAGTGAAGACCCTTTCCTCACAGCCTTCCAGCTCTCCTGGGAACTACAGGAACTCAGCAAGGTGGGGGTTTTAGCAGATATTTGCTACGTTTATTTAATTGAATTCAATTGAGGTGGAGAATGAGTCAAAGAAGAGTGAGGAGTTGTCTCAGCAGTGTAAGTACTTTATAAGCAGTTTATGGACTATGAATGGACTTTATCCTCTTCATTCTTATGTGGAACACAAGGCCTCCACAAGAGAGTGCACAGACGCCCATCTTCTGCCTATTAGGAGATGGACCGTGTTGTATGACAGTGTTTTTTTTATGCTCGACTTTTAACTAACAGTTTATTCCTGTTTCAGGTGGAGAAAGAGTTTATGTCGGAGTATGAGGAGTTGTCCTGGCCGTATAAAGGTTTTATAAAGAGTTATTAACTAGTTTATTGACTGTTAACTAACAGTTTCTGTCTGTTTCAGGTAGAGAATGAGTTTAAGTCGGAGTATGAGGAGTTATCTCAGCAGTGTAAACAGTTTGCCAAGGACCTGTTGGACCAAACCAGAAGTTCCAGAGAACTAGAGCTGATCCTGAACTACAGAGATGACATCAACCCTCTACTGGATGAGAACACCAACGATCTGGCCAGACTCAAACTGGCTATCAAATACACACAGAAAGAGGTAAGACACAACCCATGTTTCCTCAGGAAGGTCAAATCAAATCAATCAAATCAAATCAAATTTTATTTGTCACATACACATGGTTAGCAGATGTTAATGCGAGTGTAGCGAAATGCTTGTGCTTCTAGTTCCGACAATGCAGTGATAACCAACAAGTAATCTAACTAACAATTCTAAAACTACTGTCTTATACACAGTGTAAGGGGATAAAGAATATGTACATAAGGATATATGAGTGAGTGATGGTACAGAGCAGCATACAGTAGATGGTATCGAGTACAGTATATACATATGAGATGAGTATGTAGACAAAGTAAACAAAGTGGCATAGTTAAAGTGGCTAGTGATACATGTATTACATAAGGATGCAGTCGATGATGTAGAGTACAGTATATACGTATGCATATGAGATGAATAATGTAGGGTAAGTAACATTATATAAGGTAGCATTGTTTAAAGTGGCTAGTGATATATTTACATCATTTCCCATCAATTCCCATTATTAAAGTGGCTGGAGTTGGGTCAGTGTCAATGACAGTGTGTTGGCAGCAGCCACTCAATGGTGGCTGTTTAACAGTCTGATAGCCTTGAGATAGAAGCTGTTTTTCAGTCTCTCAGTCCCAGCTTGGATGCACCTGTACTGACCTCGCCTTCTGGATGATAGCGGGGTGAACAGGCAGTGGTTCGGGTGGTTGATGTCCTTGATGATCTTTATGGCCTTCCTGTAACATCGGGTGGTGTAGGTGTCCTGGAGGGCAGGTAGTTTGCCCCCGGTGATGCGTTGTGCAGACCTCACTACCCTCTGGAGAGCCTTACGGTTGAGGGCGGAGCAGTTGCCGTACCAGGCGGTGATACAGCCCGCCAGGATGCTCTCGATTGTGCATCTGTAGAAGTTTGTGAGTGCTTTTGGTGACAAGCCGAATTTCTTCAGCCTCCTGAGGTTGAAGAGGCGCTGCTGCGCCTTCTTCACGACGCTGTCAGTGTGAGTGGACCAATTCAGTTTGTCTGTGATGTGTATGCCGAGGAACTTAAAACTTGCTACCCTCTCCACTACTGTTCCATCGATGTGGATAGGGGGGTGTTCCCTCTGCTGTTTCCTGAAGTCCACAATCATCTCCTTAGTTTTGTTGACGTTGAGTGTGAGGTTATTTTCCTGACACCACACTCCGAGGGCCCTCACCTCCTCCCTGTAGGCCGATCTCGTCGTTGTTGGTAATCAAGCCTACCACTGTTGTGTCGTCCGCAAACTTGATGATTGAGTTGGAGGTGTGCGTGGCCACGCAGTCGTGGGTGAACAGGGAGTACAGGAGAGGGCTCAGAACGCACCCTTGTGGGGCCCCCGTGTTGAGGATCAGCGGGGAGGAGATGTTGTTGCCTACCCTCACCACCTGGGGCGGCCCGTCAGGAAGTCCAGTACCCAGTTGCACAGGGCGGGTCGAGACCCAGGGTCTCGAGCTTGATGACGAGCTTGGAGGGTACTATGGTGTTGAATGCCGAGCTGTAGTCGATGAACAGCATTCTCACATAGGTATTCCTCTTGTCCAGGTGGGTTAGGGCAGTGTGCAGTGTGGTTGAGATTGCATCGTCTGTGGACCTATTTGGGCGGTAAGCAAATTGGAGTGGGTCTAGGGTGTCAGGTAGGGTGGAGGTGATATGGTCCTTGACTAGTCTCTCAAAGCACTTCATGATGACGGAAGTGAGTGCTACGGGGCGGTAGTCGTTTAGCTCAGTTACCTTAGCTTTCTTGGGAACAGGAACAATGGTGGCCCTCTTGAAGCATGTGGGAACAGCAGACTGGTATAGGGATTGATTGAATATGTCCGTAAACACACCGGCCAGCTGGTCTGCGCATGCTCTGAGGGCGCGGCTGGGGATGCCGTCTGGGCCTGCAGCCTTGCGAGGGTTAACACGTTTAAATGTCTTACTCACCTCGGCTGCAGTGAAGGAGAGACCGCATGTTTTCGTTGCAGGCCGTGTCAGTGGCACTGTATTGTCCTCAAAGCGGGCAAAAGTTATTTAGTCTGCCTGGGAGCAAGACATCCTGGTCCGTGACTGGGCTGGGTTTCTTCTTGTAGTCCGTGATTGACTGTAGACCCTGCCACATGCCTCTTGTGTCTGAGCCGTTGAATTGAGATTCTACTTTGTCTCTGTACTGACGCTTAGCTTGTTTAATAGCCTTGCGGAGGGAATAGCTGCACTGTTTGTATTCGGTCATGTTGCCAGACACCTTGCCCTGATTAAAAGCAGTGGTTCGCGCTTTCAGTTTCACGCGAATGCTGCCATCAATCCACGGTTTCTGGTTAGGGAATGTTTTTATCGTTGCTATGGGAACGACATCTTCAACGCACGTTCTAATGAACTCGCACACCGAATCAGCGTATTCGTCAATATTTTTATCTGCCTGTTGAAGCTCAGCCAGGTGACTCTCCCTCCCAATGTCTTTAGTACAGCTGAGGGTTTTACATGTTGTATTTCAGCGGATAAAGCATGAAGCTAATGTCTGCTGTTATCTCTAAGATAGGATTTAGAAGTAGTAGATGGCCAGATTGGGGTGGAGACTTCCTATGGGAGTTGTAATTTTGTGGTAATCACCAGGTTGTGTCTGAAAATGGCATCCTTCCTTAGTGAAACAACACATTACTGGAGCTATGTCTCAGTCTGCTGTCCAGTCCCTTGATGGGAACGTAATGAAACATAATGATAAAGTAATAAGGATGCTACTAATAGGATAATGTTTGCTTGGAATACTAACTCGCAATACATCTAAATGACACAGAAAGCAGCATGTTGCACAGGAAAACAACAACCTTGGCCATGTCCTATATGGCACCCTATTCCCTAGTACAGTTATGAAATGGAAGTTGTGAAATGTTGCCCCCTACTGAGTAGAAGGGGACACGACATCTGTACTCACGTAGAGAGTGAAGATGACAGAGAACTGCAGAAACAACACACACACTCATTGCATAATACTTTTAACCCTTTCCATGAGACGGACATTTACAGTATGACACTGCTGAAAATACACAACATGCTATATCCCTTTAGGGTTAGGGAGAGACATTTATAAGAACTCCATGTTCCTGTTTGAAAGAGTTACTGTCCGTCAAATCTGTTCCTCATGAAACATTGTTATGTTTTTCTCTCTGGGAGATTTGATTGAACCATCTGCGCTGCTCTGTGTGACGGTGAGGTTAATCTCAGTCTAACCGAATTACGAACAAATTACAACCAAATGGATCCCCGTCACTTAGAGCAGGGCATTGTGGGGTATGAGGTCATCAGTGATGTCATCAGTCAGAGAGCGACTGAGACAGAGAGTGTTTTAGATGGTCCCTGAGGCAGTCAGTGTTCCTTATCAAACCTTGTGAGCAGAGGCAGATCTGAAAGAAATGCCCTTTTCACAGTACTGAGCCTAGTTGAGCCAAGCTGTAATGGTCTTGTTACACATCCACCGCAGTTCCTGGAACTGTGCTGACAAGGACAATATGAAGAGAAAGCATCCGGCGCAGCGCAGTACAGTGTGTGAGGAGGATATTAGAGAGGAACAAAGATGCCAAGGAGGGACACTTGGGACCAGGGCAGGGACAGCTGGTAACACTCACCAGAATGATCAGGATGATTAAGGTCTGGAGGTGCTGCTGGACTAAACCAGACTAAACAGTCATTGACTGCAGCCCAAATGGCACATAGGGTGTAATTTGGACCTCCTCCATTAGCTGAGTGTGTTTACTGCTGTACCCAACTGTCCAACTCTCAGTATGCTCTATGCTGTACTCAACTGCCCAGGCTTGCTTAAGATGTGCCTGTTTTCGTGTCAGTTGTTTGTCAATGTGGAGTGAAAAGTAAATGAGAAAGAGATGTAAACATTGTGAAGTTGCATTAGACACACGTCTCCACTAACAACTAATTAGTAATGTATCATTAAGGCTGACTCCCTCCCTCCCCCCTACTATTTGCCCTCTCCTTTGCTCCCTCCCTCCTTTGTCCTCTCTTTTCCTCCCTTCAATCTCCCTCCTCCAGTTTGTAGCACAGCCTAACTGTCAGCAGCTGCTTGCGTCTCGTTGGTATGATGAGTTCCCTGGGTGGAGGCGTCGTCACTGGGCAGGGAAGTTCCTAACCTGTGTCTTCATCGGCCTCCTCTTCCCCCTCTTATCCCTCTGCTACCTGGTCTCGCCTAAGAGCCGCTATGGACACTTCATCAGGCAAGTAGCCTAGAGGTCAGATAGGCAGGCCAGCAACCGAAGGGATGCCAGTTTGAATCCCTGGTCTGATGGGAAAAATCTGTTAGGAAGCTGAATTTCTGTTGGACCTATTGGTCAAGTACAGTTTTTTTTTTTATTGCTTAAGCACAATTTTCACAACACCACACACCCAATTAGCAAAACACTACAGATCCTTTGCAAAATTAAACACTCTTGTAAAAACTATACACTTCTTTTTAAAAACCACACTTTGTTACCATATGAAACACACACGTTTCACATTACTATACTTTGTTTGCACGAGTTACACTTTGCTGTGATAAACCTGAAACCCTTTTAGCACTTCTACTTCCCTATGATTAGAGTAGGCTACTATCAACAAAGTACAAATATAATGTCAATTCACCAAACACTACACAAGACCAATGTTGCAGACTGAAGAAACTCATTTCTCAATACGCCAAAAATGTTGACATGGAGATTCATAATACTGTAACCAAACGTCAATTTACGTATTGTAAGTTTAAAAAAAATAACTAGACATTGTCTCTTTGCCTAGCTGGATCTGGCCAGAGAATTTCATCAACGTCGCAGGCAATGTTGTCATTAGCAAGACACCTTGGAAAGAAACGTCTTGAATGACGAATCCATCCTTGCATTGCTGCTACCTCCATCTGGTCACAGGCCTCCTCCATGGCTTGGATGAGGGGTACCTCAACCTGGAGACGGAGATCATATACCTTCCACCGCCATGCCGAGAAAAACTCTTCTATAGGGTTGAGGAATGGAGACTATGGTGGAAGATATAGGACAGTGAAATGTGGATGTTGCTGAAACCAGTTCTGAACCAGACCAGAGCGGTGGAAAGACACATTGTCCCAGACAACAATGTATTGCATATGATCGATTTGATTTGCTGCTGTTATGTTGTGCAATTGGTCCAAGAATGTAAGTATGAGTGCTGTGTTGTAAGGGCCCATATGGGCATGGCGGTGGAGGACCCCATTCTGTGTAATGGCTGCACAGAGTGTTATATTACCCCCACGTTGCCCTGGGACATTGACTATAGCCCTGTGGCCAATGATGTTTCTTCCCCTCCTTCGTGTTCTCGTCAGGTTGAACCCAGCCTCCTCTACGTAAATGAACTCATGCTGGATCTCCTCTCCATCCATTCGTAAAAAATTCTGAAAAACAGTGTCAAGCAAAATTGTGTAGTTCAGTGTAGATCTAGTATACATATTACAGTACAGTAAAAGATTATGAGACAGTATGCAAGATCACACTGCTAAAGTGAATACATACCTCTGCATAATCATGCCGCAGTCGTTTCACCCTTTCGGAATTGCGCTCGAAAGGCACTCGATAAATTTGCTTCATTTTAATGTTTTTTTCTTTCAGATGCGTGCCAGTGTTGATGTTGAGACCTGATGGATATCGTTGAAAATAGCGTGGTTATTGACAATGTTAGCTTGGAGCTACTTGAGTGTTATAGCATTGTTGGTCAAAACCATGTTTACTATCTCCCTCTCTTGCTGTTCTGTGAACATAGGAGGCCTTCCCCTTTGTCGTCCCTGACCCTCAATCCTATGTAGGAAAAAATAAAAAAAATAAAAGTATACAATAGTACAGTAATTTTACAGGAAATGGTAACAGAAGTGCTGTTAGTGCATAGAATACAGTACTGTAAGCAGTTACTGAAACAGTGCAGATGTTTTTGATATGATGATATTTTTACAATACCTATTTTCCAGTCTAAATGTTCTCATCACACTTGCCACTGTATATCGGCTTAGATTTGGCTGTACTCGCAGTCCAGCCTCCCTCAGCGTCAGGCCGTGGTTGACAACGTGGTCAACCAGTGTTGCGCAGATCTCATTTGTCAGAGTCGGTCCTCTTTGAGCACCTTCTTGGCGTCTTCTTCCTCATCCTCGTTGTCTTACTTTTTCTCTGACTCTTTCCATTGTGCTTGAAGACCGATGAACTCACCTGCTGCTTTTTATAGTGCTCATACACCTGATTGGTGTGTCTACAATTAAGCAAACGAGTGTTTGCACACCTGATGACTGTGTTGAACCAATAGGTTGGACGGTGTGGTAATCTGACAGTCAGTGCTTTGGTATTACAAGGACGTGACATGATAGATGTTTGTGTGTAATGTATGTTAAGTGTGTTTAGTGTTTTGCAAATCACTGTGTGTAGAGTTTTGCAACAAGTGTGAGGTTGACAATGTGCTTATAGTTGTGCAAATATGGGCTGATGTTTTGCTTCTTGAGTGTAAGGTTTTGCTAATAGTGTACTACTTAATTTTAGTGTTTAAGCAATCCAAAAAAACTGTAAGTAATCTTCTTCTTCCTCATTAGGAAGCCCTTCATCAAGTTTATCTGCCACACAACGTCATATCTCACCTTCCTGTTCCTCCTGCTGCTGGCCTCCCAGCACATCGTCTCTACAGACCCTAACAGACAGGGGCCGCCTCCTACTGTGGTGGAATGGATGATACTACCCTGGGTACTGGGTAAGAAAGTGTGTGTGTGTGTGTGTGTGTGTGTGTTTTACGTGCGCAGAGTTGCACAACATGGTTGATCAAGAAAGGAAAGACTTGGACACGTGCTTCATTGATACAAACAACATGTCAACTCCACAGAAGGTCAGCTGACAATAGAGTCATTTGAGACATACCAAGTAGACTGCTATTGATGTTAATGATAGTTGATGACAATTCTGACAGGAAATGGAGGAAACCAAGCTTGTGTTTCAGCCAAATACTCTATCAACCGTTTACACCTGGTTTTCATGCATTGAACGCACACTGCATTGTCAGACAACCCAGCACATGGGTGTCCTATGTAACTTCCATTATGGTGTTCTGTAGGATCTTCATTTGAGCCAGTTTGCTACAACAGGAAACAAATCCTGCAGTCTAGGAAATGTGAATTATTATGTGGGTTATAATTAATGGACATTTTGATAGGGGTTGATACATTTTTCATTAGGGCAAACTTTAGAAGCCTTGTTAAAACTCAAATACACTACAAGTTTGCATTTCCTGCTATGCAGGAACATCCTCAGAAAACAAAAAAGTGATACAATGAAGATCCTACATCTGTACACACACATGCATACTGAGTCACTTTACCCTGCCTTGTACATATCTCCCTGAAATACTGATATGATCTGGTACTGGTACTCCCTGTATATAGCTCCATTCAGTGTATTTTGTTCCGCTTGTGTTACTAATTATTATAATAGTTTAACTCTGCAAGCATTTCAAGATTATGTCTTGTATTTGGCGCATGTGACAAATACAATTTGATTTGATTTTAACACTCCCTCTTCACCTGAGGAATGTGGCTGTAGATCAGAGAAGTGAGACAAATCAAATCAAAATCAAATCAAATGTATTTATATAGCCCTTCGTATATCAGCTGATATCTCAAAGTGCTGTACAGAAACCCAGTCTAAAACCCCAAACAGCAAGCAATGCAGGTGTAGAAGCAAGATGGCTAGGAAAAACTCCCTAGAAAGGCCAAAACCTAGGAAGAAACCTAGAGAGGAACCAGGCTATGTGGGGTGGCCAGTCCTCTTCTGGCTGTGCCGGGTGGAGATTATAACAGAACATGGCCAAGATGTTCAAATGTTCATAAATGACCAGCATGGTCGAATAATAATAAGGCAGAACAGTTGAAACTGGAGCAGCAGCACGGTCAGGTGGACTGGGGACAGCAAGGAGTCATCATGAGACAGACATGATAAATTAGCTCTGTCGGGCATCAGACAGGCATGACAACCCTAACCCTAGGACTGCGTCCCAAATGGCACCATTTTCCCAATTTAGATCACTACTTTTGACCAGGCCCCCACAGGCCCTCTTCAAAAGTAGTGCACTATAAAGGGAATAGGGTGAGCTACATAGGGCTCAGGTCAAAGTAATGCACTTTGTAAGAGACAAGGTGCTATTTGGGACATTATCATAACCTGCTGGTCTGTTCTCTGTCCTGTAGGCTTCATCTGGACAGAGATTAAACAGATGTGGGATGGAGGGTTCCAGGACTACATCCATGACTGGTGGAACCTCATGGACTTTGTTATGAACTCTCTGTACCTGGCTACCATCTCTTTGAAGTTCGTTGCCTATGTCAAGGTATGATGGTTGTTGTGTACGAGATAATATGAAATACGCTTGAAATACCCCCTCTCCCACAGTAGACTCTGATCTGTCCCCTCTGTGTCTCCCTCTCTCCCACAGTAGACTCTGACCTATCCCCTCTGTGTCTCCCTCTCTCCCACAGTAGACTCTGACCTGTCCCCTCTGTGTCTCCCTCTCTCCCACTGTGTCTCCCTCTCTCCCACAGTAGACTCTGACCTGTCCCCTCTGTGTCTCCCTCTCTCCCACAGTAGACTCTGACCTGTCCCCTCTGTGTCTCCCTCTCTCCCACAGTAGACTCTGACCTGTCCCCTCTGTGTCTCCCTCTCTCCCACAGTAGACTCTGACCTGTCCCCTCTGTGTCTCCCTCTCTCCCACTGTAGACTCTAACCTGTCCCCTCTGTGTCTCCCTCTCTCCCACAGTAGACTCTGACCTGTCCCCTCTGTGTCTCCCTCTCTCCCACTGTAGACTCTGACCTGTCCCCTCTGTGTCTCCCTCTCTCCCACAGTAGACTCTGACCTGTCCCCTCTGTGTCTCCCTCTCTCCCACTGTAGACTCTGACCTGTCCCCTCTGTGTCTCCCTCTCTCCCACTGTAGACTCTGACCTGTCCCCTCTGTGTCTCCCTCTCTCCCACAGTACAGTGGCTTCAGGGCCAGGAACGAATGGCAGATGTGGCATCCTACCCTGGTAGCAGAGGCTGTGTTTGCCATTGCTAACATCTTCAGCTCCATCCGCCTCATCTCTCTGTTTACAGCTAACTCCCACCTGGGACCTCTACAGGTCAGGATTATCATACAACTGCATTTCTGTCATTATGTCCAGGAGTATATGTATTAAACATCTTAGAGTAGGATTACTGATTGAGGATTAGTTTTTCCTTTTAATTCGCAATGAATAATGTTACATGGTCAGGGGAGGACCTGATCCTATATCAGCAATCATACTCTGATAAGATTGGTACATATGGCCCCTGATCTGTAAAGCACTTTGAGCTGCAATTTATTGTATGAAAGGTTCAAGTTTATGATGATGACGACTATGATGATGAATATGATGATAATCCTCATTATTCCAGATCTCTCTGGGCAGGATGCTGCTGGACATCCTTAAGTTCCTGTTTATCTACTGCCTGGTGCTTCTGGCCTTCGCTAACGGACTCAACCAGCTCTACTTCTACTACGAGACAGACGAGGGACTAAAGGGATGCAAGGGCATCCGCTGCGCAACACAGAACAACGCTTTCTCAACGTTAGTAAAGACCATGCCATTATAATGTGTTTGTTTGTAAAGTTTTGGTTGGGCTGCAAAATTCTGGTAACTTTCCCAATATTCCCAGAATCAGGAGGCAATTATCATTTTTGTAATTTAGGTGGATATGTATGTTTTGACAATTACCTGGATTGTGGCAAAAGTAGAATGGTAGCCTGTTATGATAAATTGACTATTCTTGTAATTCCTGCTTACCTTATATTTAGAAACATAACCCTTCCTCTCTCATCCCTTTCTACTCTCTCGCTTTCTCTCTCTCATCCCTTTCTACTCTCTCTCTCCTCCTTTTTCTACTCTCTCTCTCTCTCTCTCTCTCTCTCTCTCTCTCTCCTTTAGGTTGTTTGAGACGCTCCAGTCGTTGTTCTGGTCTATCTTTGGGTTGATCAGTCTGTATGTGACCAACGTGGAGGCAGATCACCAGTTCACAGAGTTTGTAGGGGCCACCATGTTTGGAACCTATAATGTCATCTCTCTGGTGGTTCTACTCAACATGCTGATCGCCATGATGAACAACTCCTACCAACACATCGCTGTGAGTGTAACCCTAACCCTAACCTTAACCCTAACACTAACCCCAGCCATGATGAACAACTTAACACATCACTGTGAGTGTAACCCTAACCTTAACCCTAACACCAACCCCAGCCATGATGAACAACTTAACCCATCACTGTGAGTGTAACCCTAACCTTAACCCCAACACTAACCCCAGCCATGATGAACAACTTAACACATCACTGTGAGTGTAACCCTAACCTTAACTCTAACACTAACCCTAGCCATGATGAACAACTGCTACCAACACATTGCTTTGAGTCTTACTCTATCACTGGAATGCAAAATCATTCATTCATTCACTTGTTTGTTTATGAGTCCAACAACCTGTCTGCTGTCATTTAATATCACACAGTTTTGTTCATATCACTTGTTCAGTTGCTTAGCATGTGTTGTTTCTGTTCAGGATCATGCAGACATTGAGTGGAAGTTTGCAAGAACCAAGTTGTGGATGAGTTACTTTGAAGAGGGGGGGACTCTGCCTTCTCCATTCAACATCATCCCTAGCCCCAAGTCAATCTGGTACTTCATCTGCTGGATCAGGAAACACCTCTTCAAGATCACCAGGGCCAAGAAAACAGAAACATTTGGAACCATAGGGGTGAGGATGTGGTCTCTAGTCTACATCAACAGTACTTTTACTGAACAGTAGGGTTGCAAAATTCTAGTGAAATTACTGGAGTTCTGCAACTCCACTGACCAGCTTCCAGTTGAAACTCCTTCTCTTCTCTGGTCTCAGTGGGTTGTTCACAACGAATTATCATGAATGAAATGACCTGTTCTTCCCAGAATGGTTAGACGTGCATCATGAGACAACTGTTCTGATAGCATCAGCAGTTAGAAGTTAAAGGGATAGTTTGGGATTTTGGCAATGAACCATTTTTATGTCTCTGCATCCAGTATGAAGGAAGTTAGAGGTAGTTTCACAAACCAATACTAACTAGCATACGCGCTAGCTTAGCGAAAAAGACGTAGCCCAAAGACGGGAAGTCTTCTCATACAGCTAGTTAGCATTGGCTCACAAAACCACCTCTACCTTCCTTCATACTGGATCCAGAGACATTACAATGGTATCCACGAGTTCATCTGACTCTGGAGAAGAAGATAAAGGGCTTCATTGCCCAAATCCCAAACTATCCCTTTAACAGAGAATGGGCAGGTGATGACAGCGCTAACTGGCCAACTCTCTACCAAGCAGGAAATCACATGAACTGATTAGTCATGCTGCGTGGTGTGCTTTTGGAGTAAATTAATGTTCCTCTTTTGTAGAGACGGGCTGCCTTAAACGTAAGAACAAACCACCAGTATCAGGTATTTATGTGTTTCTTTTTTCAATATAAAATTCATTGTTTCAGTTTTCAATGTGTTTCATTCTGTAGATGCACATATTTTGACCTTGATTTTTCCCCAAATGGCACCCTATTCTCTATATAATGCACTACTTTTATGGCCATGGTCAAAAGTTATGCACTACAGTATATAGGGAATAGGATGCCATTTGGAACACATCCCTGTACCTGTCCACTCTCAGGGTGATGTTTTCCATATTATCGCCAGAAGTTGTTAGTAACCCAGCAGTGGATGTATTTGATAGGATTTTATCAACCTGTGGACTGTGTTGTTTTCAGGAGGTTTTGAGGAACCTGGTGAAGAGATATGTAGCAGCCATGATCAGAGATGCCAAGACAGAGGAAGGACTGACTGAGGAGAACTTTAAGGTAAGGTTTCCTCTGACATTACACATGTATTTACATTTGTTTCTCTATCCAGCACCAGACAGGGACTACAGAAGAACAATAAGAATTGTTTCTAACTCCAGCAATGAATGTTGATTAATGTGCACTGTCCACTGTAAATGTCATAAATAGATAAACAAGTTGTATGTGTGTATGTTTCTTTCCCCAGGAGCTGAAGCAGGACATCTCCAGCTTTAGGTATGAGGTCCTCGGGATGATGAAGGGGAAGGTGGGGCCCGGAGGTGGGGGCGTGGCAGAAAGTAAACCCAGTGAAGAGGCAGGGGCCTCCATTCTGGTCTACTCTGACCACTCCTTCAAGTACTCCCCCAAGTTCTCCCCAGCCACGCCTAAGACCAACATGTTTCCCGACACCACATCCATACTCCAGCAGAGGGCAGCCCTCTCCTCCACCTCCACATCCCCTTCCACCTCTCAGGGCTTGAACCGACTGGTCAACGGCTCTGTGCTACCCTCTTGGGCCTCCACTGACACCTCCTCCAGCCCCACCTCCTCCACTCCCATCTCCTCTTCCTCCTCCACTCCCATCTCCTCTTCCTCCTCCACTCCCATCCAATGCTCCACTAAAGACAGGCTGGCCAGGAAAGACTTTCCCAAAGACATCTGTGACTTTGGGCTCTACTCTGTGTCTGAGGAGATGGGAGAAGTTGACCTGGAGGAGCTGGACTGTGATGGAGAGAAGGAGGAGCAGGGTGGAGCGAGGGAGAGGACGTGTACAGAGAAGGAAGAGAACGAAGGGAGGGGAGAGTGAAGAGAGAAGGAGGAGCAGGGTGGAGCGAGGGAGAGGACGTGTACAGAGAAGGAAGAAAACGAAGAGAGGGGAGAGAGTCCATGTTAAAACAGACTGTTGAGGATGAGACTTAGAAGGACTTATTTTAATGTATCATTATGATGCGTCTTCATGGAGGCCTGTGTAGTAGCTCGCCTTGCTTCTCCAGAAAGGATTCAGCTCTCAGACTAATATATTCTGGTCTATAAGACAGAATGTATAAGCTGGAAAACAGGAGACAAGAAGTCTGTTTCTTGGTCTGTGTCCCAAATAGCACCCTATTCTCTATATAGTGTACTGCATTTGACCAGGGGACAAAAGGGCTCTGGCCAAAAGTTGTGCACTGTGTAGGGAATAGGATGTCATGTGGAACAAGCAGATAAGACGTCATTCTCCGACCAGGATTTCTGGAAAACCTGGGAATTTGGGGAAAGTTACTGGAGTTTTGCCAACCTATACTGTACGTGATAGACCTATCAGTATTTTATTAACAGACCCTGTCTCTGCTGCTTCTCCCAGTCAGCCCCCTGCTATTTGCAAAACAATATAACTAGTTGGATGATGCTGTCTAGTCTATTATCTCGGGTGTTTCCCAAAAGGCACCTTATTCCCTATATAGTGCACTACTTTTGACCAGAGCCCTATGGGGCAACACCTGGAGAAGTATGCAGGTGTTCGCAGGGCTACTCCTGATGCTCGCAGGGCTACTCCTGATGCTTGCAGCGCTACTCCTGCCCCCCTCCAACCAAGCCTTCACATGCCCTGTCTGCCACTGCAGCTGGAAATCCAGGATTGGGCTCCACCACCACCAGAAGACCAGAAGTAGGGCCTACAGAAGATTGGTTTTCTATGCAAGCGAGTAAGACCTTTAGAAGCAACGTTTTCTTTCAAGTGAAATCGCACAAGAGATGCTATACTGTACATGTAGGGGAGAGTGGGGTAAGTTGAGCCCCCCTTGTTTCTAGGGAACCATACACCAAATGAATAATTGGACCAAATGTTTAGGAAGAGGTAATTTTATGGATTCTGTGAAGGAAGATGCATGGGAAAATTAGTGAGCAAAAATGGATTTTCACCAAGTCAAATAAATGTATTGTGTTAGAGGTTTCATGATGCTTGTATCTAAACAAAAGTAGATCATTTTAAGATTGTTCTATACATCAGTTGAGGTTATAGGCTGCAATATGAAGTCCTAAACCTAGCATGAAAGTACATCCTAGTAGCTGTGTTGGCTAATATGTCAAAATGTTTGCCTTGGTGTAGGTTGAGCCAATGGCAAGTTGAGCAGATTGAAATGTTTTCTTCCCAGGCCTATTGCAAGGCATTATCGCTGGGATAGGAGGTAACAACAGAGACTGGCCTATGTTAATAGTGCTTTAAAATGTACATTGTTTTTTAGGTGTTAAGCCTGTGTTAAAAGATGCTTAAACTTATTTAAAGACAAAAAATTGATTTTAATTGTGTTAAAGATAGACATGGTTTTAAAAAGTTAGTGGTAATATTTCATTCAGTACAGAAATGTGAAGGCGGCTTAACTTACCCTGTCCTGTAGCACAACTTACCCCATACCCAAGGTAAGTTGTGCCAAGAGACCACTTTTTCTGGACAAGCTATGTTTTTAAAACTGTAATGTTTATTAATGAATTATTTCCAGGGATACACAACATCCTGAAATATATGTAGATATCTTTGTTAGAAATAATACTATATTTCCCTTGACGGAGTGATACTGAATGTAAAAAATGGCTCAACTTACCCCACTCTCCCCTACAACTGAATGTTGACATGGCTTAGCTTGTGAAATCTAATTCCTTAGCAGTTAGCTTTTGTGAGGAATTCCCCACGGTCTTACCATATGATGCTATACTCAGTACTGACATTAACACTGCACACTAACTCAGCTCCCAGCATCCCATTGTTAACCTTAACATAATACTGCATTCACATATGAAATATTAAATTGTATTCTGTTATTCTGATATGTGAGTTGGTTAGATATGTATAATTTCTGAGGGAGTGCTAATGTTGCCAGTATTTTTATTGTATTTTATTTCTGGCATTCATTCAAGCTCCAGAGGGCTATACAACATGAATCAATAAACATAATATGTTTTTAACATAAATGATTTGAAGTCAGCATCACCATCCTTTCAATAGACAGTGAGAGTTTCTCACATACATATCACCATTCCTCATTCAGCTTTTTGCACTTCAATGGATAAGATCTGCTGGAGTGTCCCATCTACTCATTAGATCTCTGTATCCATGGTAACATGAATTGGAAGAATCCTTTTCTATTATTTTAATGCATTGAACCTTTATTTAACTAGGCAAGTCTATTATGAAGGTACTTCACTGCTACTTCGGACTAGTTAAGGTCACACAGAGGAACCCTGTCTTGGATGATACTATTTTCCTCCGATCGTCTGACATTTAAAAAAAATATTGTTTATGATAGGATAGATATGTACAGTTTGGGAGATAGACATAAAGGATTTAAGGGCACAGACAGACAGCTGAGCCGGGACTCAAACCCCCGTTGCCCTGTCGCACTATGGGCTGTGGTGAACATTTGTGCACTTTATAGGGAATAGGTTACCATTTCAGAGTCAGACATAGCCAGTCTTCCCTGCTGCTCCTCTCCCCAGTCACTCAGTGTTCCAGCAGTCTGCTGGCCTTTACAGGGAAAAGTCACACTGCATGTGTTAAATGAGTTGACCAGCCTGGGTGTTAAAACACTGTCATTACTCTCTCATCTAACAGGGACATGCTGCTCCGGGAGATTGCCTGGTAACTCTGGCTAATGGAAATACTTAATTATGGATTGTAGAGTGAATTGATTGTAGATTGTTTAATAGGATTCTAAACTCTATCAAATCACCATGGATGTGGTGGATGTTTGGCTTGACAATGACAGAGATTGGAGTCAGGAAACCCTGATTTTGGACTATGGGCTGTAAACAACTGCCTGCATTCTCCACCGTATGCGTCATAAACTGTGAGTGTTCAGGGGACGTGCACTGTGTAGTTTCTGGTGTGTATACTGTGTACTGTGTAGTTTCCACTGTTTGTGCAGAATCTAGTGAACAGTAGGCGTGTTCTGTTCATCTAACCAGATAGAGAGAGAGACTGCCCTCCCCGACGGTAGGGTTATCTCTATGGTCCTGCCAACCTCGCATATCGCTGTCTCTCATAGTGCATGTGAGGCAACTCAAAACAATGATTGACTTGTTAGTTGGTTTTGTTTGGTGCAGACTCAACTCTTCAATGAGCTCTGAGAAATAATTTGATTCGATTGCCCCATTTCCAAAGGTACAGTAAAGTTGCACAGCTCATTTTAAAAATGTCATTACAAACACATGCAAACAATCAACAGATAATAGAAATAATTGATCTTGTTCCTTTCTGTTAGAAGTTAAGTGATAACAGACCCATATCACCAACAAACACTTATGAGGGCTCTCTTACACAAACACTTATGAGGGCTCTCTTACACAAACACTTATGAGGGCTCTCTTACACAAACACTTATGAGGGCTCTCTTCCACAAACACTGGTATGAGGGCTCTCTTACACAAACACTGTTGTGAGGGCTCTCTTACACAAACACTGGTATGAGGGCTCTCTTACACAAACACTGTTATGAGGACTCTCTTACACAAACACTGGTATGAGGGCTCTCTTACACAAACACTGGTATGAGGGCTCTCTTACACAAACACTGTTATGAGGACTCTCTTACACAAACACTGTTATGAGGGCTCTCTTACACAAACACTGGTATGAGGGCTCTCTTACACAAACACTTATGAGGACTCTTACACAAACACTGTTATGAGGGCTCTCTTACACAAACACTGGTATGAGGGCTCTCTTACACAAACACTTATGAGGACTCTTACACAAACACTGGTATGAGGGCTCTCTTACACAAACACTGTTATGAGGACTCTCTTACACAAACACTGTTATGAGGGCTCTCTTACACAAACACTGGTATGAGGGCTCTCTTACACAAACACTTATGAGGACTCTTACACAAACACTGGTATGAGGACTTACACAAACACTGGTATGAGGACTCTCTTACACAAACACTGGTATGAGGACTCTCTTACACAAACACTTATGAGGACTCTTACACAAACACTGGTATGAGGACTTACACAAACACTGGTATGAGGACTCTCTTACACAAACACTGTTATGAGGGCTCTCTTACACAAACACTGGTATGAGGGCTCTCTTACACACACTGTTATGAGGGCTCTCTTACACAAACACTGGTATGAGGGCTCTCTTACACAAACACTGGTATGAGGGCTCTCTTACTCTCTTACAAAACACTGGTATGTATTACAGGGCTCTCTTACACAAACACTGGTATGAGGGCTCTCTTACACAAACACTGGTATGAGGGCTCTTACACAAACACTTATGAGGGCTCTCTTACACAAACACTGTTATGAGGGCTCTCTTCCACAAACACTGGTATGAGGGCTCTCTTACACAAACACTGTTATGAGGGCTCTCTTACACAAACACTGATATGAGGGCTCTCTTACACAAACACTGTTATGAGGGCTCTCTTACACAAACACTGGTATGAGGGCTCTCTTACACAAACACTGGAGGGCTCTCTTACACAAACACTGATGAGGGCTCTCTTACACAAACACTGGTATGAGGGCTCTCTTACACAAACACTGGTATGAGGGCTCTCTTACACAAACACTGGTATGAGGGCTCTCTTACACAAACACTGGTATGAGGGCTCTCTTACACAAACACTGGTATGAGGGCTCTCTTACACAAACACTGGTATGAGGGCTCTCTTACACAAACACTGGTATGAGGGCTCTCTTACACAAACACTGGTATGAGGGCTCTCTTACACAAACACTGGTATGAGGGCTCTCTTACACAAACACTGGTATGAGGGCTCTCTTACACAAACACTGGTATGAGGGCTCTCTTACACAAACACTGGTATGAGGGCTCTCTTACACAAACACTGGTATGAGGGCTCTCTTACACAAACACTGGTATGGGGCTCTCTTATGAGGTATGCTCTCTTACACAAACACTGGTATGAGGGCTCTCTTACACAAACACTGGTATGAGGGCTCTCTTACACAAACACTGGTATGAGGGGCTCTCTTACACAAACACTGGTATGAGGGCTCTCTTACACAAACACTGGTATGAGGGCTCTCTTACACAAACACTGGTATGAGGGCTCTCTTACACAAACACTGGTATGAGGGCTCTCTTACACAAACACTGGTATGAGGGCTCTCTTACACAAACACTGGTATGAGGGCTCTCTTACACAAACACTGGTATGAGGGCTCTCTTACACAAACACTGGTATGAGGGCTCTCTTACACAAACACTGGTATGAGGGCTCTCTTACACAAACACTGGTATGAGGGCTCTCTTACACAAACACTGAGGCTACACAAACACTGAGGGCTCTCTTACACAAACACTGGTATGAGGACTCTCTTACACAAACACTGGTATGAGGGCTCTCTTACACAAACACTGGTATGAGGGCTCTCTTACACAAACACTGGTATGAGGGCTCTCTTACACAAACACTGGGAGGCTCTCTTACACAAACACTGGTATGAGGGCTCTCACAAACACTTACACAAACACTGGTATGAGGGCTCTCTTACACAAACACTGGTATGAGGGCTCTCTTACACAAACACTGGTATGAGGGCTCTCTTACACAAACACTGGTATGAGGGCTCTCTTACACAAACACTGGTATGAGGGCTCTCTTACACAAACACTGGTATGAGGGCTCTCTTACACAAACACTCTTACACAAACACTGAGGGCTCTCTTACACAAACACTGGTATGAGGGCTCTCTTACACAAACACTGGTATGAGGGCTCTCTTACACAAACACTGGTATGAGGGCTCTCTTACACAAACACTGGTATGAGGGCTCTCTTACACAAACACTGGTATGAGGGCTCTCTTACACAAACACTGGTATGACACAAACACTGGTATGAGGGCTCTCTTACACAAACACTGGTATGAACACAAACACTGGTATGAGGGCTCTCTTACACAAACACTGAGGGCTCTCTTACACAAACACTGGTATGGGCTCTCTTACACAAACACTGGTATGAGGTATGACTCTCTTACACAAACACTGGTATGAGGGCTCTCTTACACAAACACTGGTATGAGGGCTCTCTTACACAAACACTGGTATGAGGGCTCTCTTACACAAACACTGGTATGAGGGCTCTCTTACACAAACACTGGTCTCTTACACAAACACTGATGGGGCTCTCTTACACAAACACTGGTATGAGGGCTCTCTTACACAAACACTGGTATGAGGGCTCTCTTACACAAACACTGGTATGAGGGCTCTCTTACACAAACACTGGTATGAGGGCTCTCTTACACAAACACTGTATGAGGGCTCTCTTATGGTATGAGGGCTCTCTTACACAAACACTGGTATGAGGACTCTCTTACACAAACACTGGTATGACTCTCTTACACAAACACTTATGAGGGCTCTCTTACACAAACACTGGTAAACACAAACACTGGTATGAGGGCTCTCTTACACAAACACTGGTATGAGGACTCTTACACAAACACTGGTATGAGGACTGGTACTGGTAGGGACTCTTTACACAAACACTGGTATGAGGACTCTCTTACACAAACACTGGTATGAGGGCTCTCTTACACAAACACTGGTATGAGGCTCTCTTACACAAACACTGGTATGAGGACTCTCTACACAAACACTGGTATGAGGGCTCTCTTACACAAACACTGGTATGAGGGCTCTCTTACACAAACACACTGTTATGAGGGCTCTTACACAAACACTGGTATGAGGGCTCTTACACAAACACTGGTATGAGGGCTCTCTTACACAAACACTGTATGAGGGCTCTCTTACAAAACACTGGTATGAGGGCTCTCTTACACAAACACTGGTATGAGGGCTCTCTTACACAAACACTGGTATGAGGGCTCTCTTACACAAACACTGGTATGAGGGCTCTCTTACACAAACACTGGTATGAGGGCTCTCTTACACAAACACTGGTATGAGGGCTCTTACACAAACACTTATGAGGGCTCTCTTACACAAACACTGTTATGAGGGCTCTCTTACACAAACACTGGTATGAGGGCTCTCTTACACAAACACTGTTATGAGGGCTCTCTTACACAAACACTGGTATGAGGGCTCTCTTACACAAACACTGGTATGAGGGCTCTCTTACACAAACACTGGTATGAGGGCTCTCTTAGGACTCTCTTACACAAACACTGGTATGAGGGCTCTCTTACACAAACACTGGTATGAGGGCTCTCTTACACAAACACTGGTATGAGGGCTCTTACACAAACACTGGTATGAGGACTCTTTACACAAACACTGGTATGAGGGCTCTCTTACACAAACACTGGTATGAGGGCTCTCTTACACAAACACTGGTATGAGGACTCTTACACAAACACTGGTATGAGGGCTCTCTTACACAAACACTGGTATGAGGGGCTCTCTTACACAAACACTGGTATGAGGACTCTTACACAAACACTGGTATGAGGACTTACACAAACACTGGTATGAGGACTCTCTTACACAAACACTGTATGAGGGCTCTCTTACACAAACACTGGTATGAGGGCTCTCTTACACAAACACTGTTATGAGGGTATGAGGGCTCTTACACAAACACTGGTATGAGGGCTCTCTTACACAAACACTGGTATGAGGACTCTCTTACACAAACACTGGTATGAGGGCTCTTACACAAACACTGGTATGAGGGCTCTCTTACACAAACACTGGTATGAGGGCTCTTACACAAACACTGGTATGAGGGCTCTCTTACACAAACACTGGTATGAGGGCTCTCTTACACAAACACTGTTATGAGGGCTCTCTTACACAAACACTGGTATGAGGGCTCTCTTACACAAACACTGTATGAGGGCACAAACACTCTCTCTTACACAAACACTGGTATGAGGGCTCTCTTACACAAACACTGGTATGAGGGCTCTCTTACACAAACACTGGTATGAGGGCTCTCTTACACAAACACTGGTATGAGGGCTCTCTTACACAAACACTGGTATGAGGGCTCTCTTACACAAACACTGGTATGAGGGCTCTCTTACACAAACACTGGTATGAGGGCTCTCTTACACAAACACTGGTATGAGGGCTCTCTTACACAAACACTGGTATGAGGGCTCTCTTACACAAACACTGGTATGAGGGCTCTCTTACACAAACACTGGTATGAGGGCTCTCTTACACAAACACTGGTATGAGGGCTCTCTGGTATGAGGGCTCTCTTACAAAACACTGGTATGAGGGCTCTCTTACACAAACACTGGTATGAGGGCTCTCTTACACAAACACTGGTATGAGGGCTCTCTTACACAAACACTGGTATGAGGGCTCTTACACAAACACTGGTATGAGGGCTCTCTACACAAACACTGGTATGAGGGCTCTCTTACACAAACACTGGTATGAGGGCTCTCTTACACAAACACTGGTATGAGGGCTCTCTTACACAAACACTGGTATGAGGGCTCTCTTACACAAACACTGGTATGAGGACTCTCTTACACAAACACTGGTATGAGGGCTCTCTTACACAAACACTGGTATGAGGGCTCTCTTACACAAACACTGGTATGAGGGCTCTCTTACACAAACACTGGTATGAGGGCTCTTACACAAACACTCTCTTACACAAACACTGGTATGAGGACTCTCTTACACAAACACTGGTATGAGGGCTCTTTACACAAACACTGGTATGAGGGCTCTCTTACACAAACACTGGTATGAGGACTCTCTTACACAAACACTGGTATGAGGGCTCTCTTACACAAACACTCTGAGGACTCTCTTACACAAACACTGGTATGAGGGCTCTCTTATGAGGACACAAACACTGGTATGAGGGCTCTCACAAACACTTATGAGGGCTCTCTTACACAAACACTGGTATGAGGGCTCTTACACAAACACTGGTACAGGCAAACACTGGTATGAGGGCTCTCTTACACAAACACTGGTATGAGGGCTCTCTTCCACAAACACTGTTATGGAGGGCTCTCTTACACAAACACTGGTATGAGGGCTCTCTTACAAACACTGGTATGAGGGCTCTCTTTACACAAACACTGGTATGAGGCTCTCTTACACAAACACTGATATGAGGGCTCTCTTACACAAACACTGGTATGAGGGCTCTCTTACACAAACACTGGTATGAGGGCTCTCTTACACAAACACTGGTATGAGGGCTCTCTTACACAAACACTGGTATGAGGGCTCTGTTATGAGGGCTCTTTACACAAACACTGGTATGAGGGCTCTCTTACACAAACACTGGTATGAGGGCTCTCTTACACAAACACTGGTATGAGGGCTCTCTTACACAAACACTGGTATGAGGGCTCTCTTACACAAACACTGGTATGAGGGCTCTCTTACACAAACACTGGTACTGGTATGAGGGCTCTCTTACACAAACACTGGTATGAGGGCTCTCTTACACAAACACTGGTATGAGGGCTCTCTTACACAAACACTGGTATGAGGGCTCTCTTACACAAACACTGGTATGAGGGCTCTCTTACACAAACACTGGTATGAGGGCTCTCTTACACAAACACTGGTATGAGGGCTCTCTTACACAAACACTGGTATGAGGGCTCTCTTGACTGGTATGAGGGCTCTCTTACACAAACACTGGTATGAGGCTCTCTCACAAACACTGGTATGAGGCTCTCTCTCTTACAAAACACTGGTATGAGGGCTCTCTTACACAAACACTGGTATGAGGGCTCTACACAAACACTGGTATGAGGGCTCTCTTACACAAACACTGGTATGAGGGCTCTCTTACACAAACACTGGTATGAGGGCTCTCTTACACAAACACTGGTATGAGGGCTCTCTTACACAAACACTGGTATGAGGGCTCTCTTACACAAACACTGGTATGAGGGCTCTCTTACACAAACACTGGTATGAGGGCTCTCTTACACAAACACTGGTATGAGGGCTCTCTTACACAAACACTGGTATGAGGGCTCTCTTACACAAACACTGGTATGAGGGCTCTCTTACACAAACACTGGTATGAGGGCTCTCTTACACAAACACTGGTATGAGGGCTCTCTTACACAAACACTTATGAGGGCTCTTACACAAACACTACTCTCTTACACAAACACTGGTATGAGGGCTCTCTTACACAAACACTGGTATGAGGGCTCTCTTACACAAACACTGGTATGAGGGCTCTCTTACACAAACACTGGTATGAGGGCTCTCTTACACAAACACTGGTATGAGGACTCTCTTACACAAACACTGGTATGAGGGCTCTCTTACACAAACACTGGTATGAGGGCTCTCTTACACAAACACAAACACTGGTATGAGGGCTCTCTTACACAAACACTGGTATGAGGGCTCTCTTACACAAACACTTATGAGGGCTCTCTTACACAAACACTGGTATGAGGACTCTCTTACACAAACACTGGTATGAGGACTCTCTTACACAAACACTGGTATGAGGGCTCTCTTACACAAACACTGGTATGAGGGCTCTCTTACACAAACACTGGTATGAGGGCTCTCTTACACAAACACTGGTCTTTTCATGAGGGCTCTCTTATTCACAAACACTGGTTATGAGGACTCTCTTACACAAACAAACACTGGTATGAGGACTCTCTTACACAAACACTGGTTGAGGGACTCTCTTACACAAACACTGGTATGAGGGCTCTCTTATGAGGGCACAAACACTCTTATGAGGACTTACAAATTGGTATGATGAGGGCTCTCTTACACAAACACTGGTATGAGGGCTCTCTTACACAAACACTGGGGTATGAGGGCTCTCTTACACAAACACTGGTATGAGGGCTCTCTTACACAAACACTGGTATGAGGGCTCTCTTACACAAACACTGTTATGAGGACTCTTACACAAACACTCTCTTACACAAACACTGGTATGAGGGCTCTCTTACACAAACACTTATGAGGACTCTTACACAAACACTGGTATGAGGACTCTACACAAACACTGGTATGAGGACTCTTACACAAACACTGTTATGAGGGCTCTCTTACACAAACACTTATGAGGACTCTTACACAAACACTGGTATGAGGACTTTACACAAACACTGGTATGAGGAGGACTCTCTTACACAAACACTGGTATGAGGACTCTCTTACACAAACACTGGTATGAGGACTCTTACACAAACACTGGTATGAGGACTTACACAAACACTGGTATGAGGACTCTCTTACACAAACACTGTTATGAGGGCTCTCTTACACAAACACTGGTATGAGGGCTCTCTTACACAAACACTGGTATGAGGGCTTACACAAACACTGGTATGAGGGCTCTCTTACACAAACACTGGTATGAGGGCTCTACACAAACACTGGTATGAGGGCTCTCTTACACAAACACTGGTATGAGGCTCTCTTACACAAACACTGTTATGAGGGCTCTCTTACACAAACACTGGTATGAGGGCTCTCTTACACAAACACTGATGAGGCTCTTACACAAACACTGGTATGAGGGCTCTCTTACACAAACACTGGTATGAGGGCTCTCTTACACAAACACTGGTATGAGGGCTCTCTTACACAAACACTGGTATGAGGGCTCTCTTACACAAACACTGATATGAGGGCTCTCTTACACAAACACTGGTATGAGGGCTCTCTTACACAAACACTGGTATGAGGGCTCTCTTACACAAACACTGGTATGAGGGCTCTCTTACACAAACACTGGTATGAGGGCTCTCTTACACAAACACTGGTATGAGGGCTCTCTTACACAAACACTGGTATGAGGGCTCTCTTACACAAACACTGGTATGGGGCTCTCTTACACAAACACTGGTATGAGGGCTCTCTTACACAAACACTGGTATGAGGGCTCTCTTACACAAACACTGGTATGAGGGCTCTCTTACACAAACACTGGTATGAGGGCTCTCTTACACAAACACTGGTATGAGGGGCTCTCTTACACAAACACTGGTATGAGGGCTCTCTTACACAAACACTGGTATGAGGGCTCTCTGGTATGAGGGCACAAAACACTGGTATGAGGGCTCTCTTACACAAACACTGGTATGAGGGCTCTCTTACACAAACACTGGTATGAGGGCTCTCTTACACAAACACTGGTATGAGGGCTCTCTTACACAAACACTGGTAAACACTGGTATGAGGGCTCTCTTACACAAACACTGGTAAGGGCTCTCTTACACAAACACTGGTATGAGGGCTCTCTTACACAAACACTGGTATGAGGGCTCTCTTACACAAACACTGGTATGAGGGCTCTCTTACACAAACACTGGTATGAGGGCTCTCTTACACAAACACTGGTATGAGGGCTCTCTTACACAAACACTGGTATGAGGGCTCTCTTACACAAACACTGGTATGAGGGCTCTCTTACACAAACACTGGTATGAGGGCTCTCTTACACAAACACTGGTATGAGGGCTCTCTTACACAAACACTGGTATGAGGGCTCTCTTACACAAACACTGGTATGAGGGCTCTCTTACACAAACACTGGTATGAGGGCTCTCTTACACAAACACTGGTATGAGGGCTCTCTTACACAAACACTGGTATGAGGGCTCTCTTACACAAACACTGGTATGAGGGCTCTCTTACACAAACACTGGTATGAGGGGTATGAGGGCTCTCTTACACAAACACTGGTATGAGGGCTCTCTTACACAAACACTGGTATGAGGGCTCTCTTACACAAACACTGGTATGAGGGCTCTCTTACACAAACACTGGTATGAGGGCTCTCTTACACAAACACTGGTATGAGGGCTCTCTTACACAAACACTGGTATGGACTCTCTTACACAAACACTGGGCTCTGGTATGAGGGCTTACACAAACACTGGTATGAGGGCTCTCTTACACAAACACTGGTATGAGGGCTCTCTTACACAAACACTGGTATGAGGGCTCTCTTACACAAACACTGGTATGAGGGCTCTCTTACACAAACACTGGTATGAGGGCTCTCTTACACAAACACTGGTATGATGAGGCTCTCTTACACAAACACTGGTATGAGGGCTCTCTTACACAAACACTGGTATGAGGGCTCTCTTACACAAACACTGGTATGAGGGCTCTCTTACACAAACACTGGTATGAGGGCTCTCTGGTATGAGGGCTCTCTTACACAAACACTGGTATGAGGGCTCTCTTACACAAACACTTGAGGGCTCTCTTACACAAACACTGGTATGAGGGCTCTCTTATGACACAAACACTGGTATGAGGGCTCTCTTACACAAACACTGGTATGAGGGCTCTCTTTACACAAACACTGGTATGAGGGCTCTCTTACACAAACACTGGTATGAGGGCTCTCTTACACACACTGGTATGAGGGCTCTCTTACACAAACACTGCTAATTGTGAGGGCTCTCTACACAAACACTGGTATGAGGGCTCTCTTACACAAACACTGGTATGAGGGCTCTCTTACACAAACACTGGTATGAGGGCTCTCTTACACAAACACTGGTATGAGGGCTCTCTTACACAAACACTGGTATGAGGGCTCTCTTACACAAACACTTATGAGGGCTCTCTTACACAAACACTGGTATGAGGGCTCTCTTACACAAACACTGGTATGAGGGCTCTCTTACACAAACACTGGTATGAGGGCTCTCTTACACAAACACTGGTATGAGGGCTCTCTTACACAAACACTGGTATGAGGACTCTCTTACACAAACACTGGTATGAGGGCTCTTACACAAACACTGGTATGAGGACTCTTACACAAACACTGGTATGAGGGCTCTCTTACACAAACACTGTTATGAGGACTCTCTTACACAAACACTGGTATGAGGACTTACACAAACACACAAACACTGGTATGAGGACTCTCTTACACAAACACTGGTATGAGGACTCTCTTACACAAACACTTATGAGGACTCTTACACAAACACTGGTATGAGGACTTACACAAACACTGGTATGAGGACTCTCTTACACAAACACTGTTATGAGGGCTCTCTTACACAAACACTGGTATGAGGGCTCTCTTACACACACTGTTATGAGGGCTCTCTTACACAAACACTGGTATGAGGGCTCTCTTACACAAACACTGGTATGAGGGCTCTCTTACACAAACACTGGTATGAGGGCTCTCTTACACAAACACTGGTATGAGGGCTCTTACACAAACACTTATGAGGGCTCTCTTACACAAACACTGTTATGACTCACTGGTATGAGGGCTCTCTTACACAAACACTGTTATGAGGGCTCTCTTACACAAACACTGATATGAGGGCTCTCTTACACAAACACTGTTATGAGGGCTCTCTTACACAAACACTGGTATGAGGGCTCTCTTACACAAACACTGGTATGAGGGCTCTCTTACACAAACACTGGTATGAGGGCTCTCTTACACAAACACTGAGGGCTCTCTTTTACACAAACACTGGTGAGGGCTCTCTTACACAAACACTGGTATGAGGGCTCTCTTACACAAACACTGGTATGAGGGCTCTCTTACACAAACACTGGTATGAGGGCTCTCTTACACAAACACTGGTATGAGGGCTCTCTTACACAAACACTGGTATGAGGGCTCTCTTACACAAACACTGGTATGAGGCTCTTACACAAACACTGGTATGAGGGCTCTCTTAACAAACACTGGTATGAGGGCTCTCTTACACAAACACTGGTATGAGGGCTCTCTTACACAAACACTGGTATGAGGGCTCTCTTAAACAAACACTGGTATGAGGGCTCTCTTACACAAACACTGGTATGAGGGCTCTCTTACACAAACACTGGTATGAGGGCTCTCTTACACAAACACTGGTATGAGGGCTCTCTTACACAAACACTGGTATGAGGGCTCTCTTACACAAACACTGGTATGAGGGCTCTCTTACACAAACACTGGTATGAGGGCTCTCTTACACAAACACTGGTATGAGGGCTCTCTTACACAAACACTGGTATGAGGGCTCTCTTACACAAACACTGGTATGAGGGCTCTCTTACACAAACACTGGTATGAGGGCTCTCTCTGGTACAAAACACTGGTATGAGGGCTCTCTTACACAAACACTGGTATGAGGGCTCTCTTACACAAACACTAGTATGAGGGCTCTCTTACACAAACACTGGTATGAGGGCTCTCTTACACAAACACTGGTATGAGGGCTCTCTCTCTTACACAAACACTGGTATGAGGGCTCTCTTACACAAACACTGGTATGAGGGCTCTCTTACACAAACACTGGTATGAGGACTCTCTTACACAAACACTGGTATGAGGGCTCTCTTACACAAACACTGGTATGAGGGCTCTCTTACACAAACACTGGTATGAGGGCTCTCTTACACAAACACTGGTATGAGGGCTCTCTTACACAAACACTGGTATGAGGGCTCTCTTACACAAACACTGGTATGAGGACTCTCTTACACAAACACTGGTATGAGGGCTCTCTTACACAAACACTGGTATGAGGGCTCTCTTACACAAACACTGGTATGAGGGCTCTCTTACACAAACACTGGTATGAGGACTCTCTTACACAAACACTGGTATGAGGGCTCTCTTACACAAACACTGGTATGAGGGCTCTCTTACACAAACACTGGTATGAGGGCTCTCTTACACAAACACTGGTATGAGGGCTCTCTTACACAAACACTGGTATGGGGCTCTCTTACACAAACACTGGTATGAGGGCTCTCTTACACAAACACTGGTATGAGGGCTCTCTTACACAAACACTGGTATGAGGGCTCTCTTACACAAACACTGGTATGAGGGCTCTTACACAAACACTGGTATGAGGGCTCTCTTACACAAACACTTATGAGGGCTATGACACAAACACTGGTATGAGGGCTCTCTTACACAAACACTGGTATGACTCTCTTACACAAACACTGGTATGAGGGCTCTCTTACACAAACACTGGTATGAGGGCTCTCTTACACAAACACTGGTATGAGGGCTCTCTTACACAAACACTGGTATGAGGGCTCTCTTAACACAAAGGGCTCTCTTACACAAACACTATGAGGGCTCTCTTACACAAACACTGGTATGAGGGCTCTCTTACACAAACACTGGTAAACACTGGTATGAGGACTCTCTTACACAAACACTGGTATGAGGGCTCTCTTACACAAACACTGGTATGAGGGCTCTCTTACACAAACACTGTTATGAGGGCTCTCTTACACAAACACTTATGAGGACTCTTACACAAACACTGGTATGAGGACTTTACACAAACACTGGTATGAGGACTCTCTTACACAAACACTGGTATGAGGACTCTTACACAAACACTTATGAGGACTCTTACAAACACTGGTATGAGGACTTACACAAACACTGGCTCTCTTACACAAACACTGTTATGAGGGCTCTCTTACACAAACACTGGTATGAGGGCTCTCTTACACACACTGTTATGAGGGCTCTCTTACACAAACACTGGTATGAGGGCTCTCTTACACAAACACTGGTATGAGGGCTCTCTTACACAAACACTGGTATGAGGGCTCTTACACAAACACTTATGAGGGCTCTCTTACACAAACACTGTTATGAGGGCTCTCTTCCACAAACACTGGTATGAGGGCTCTCTTACACAAACACTGTTATGAGGGCTCTCTTACACAAACACTGATATGAGGGCTCTCTTACACAAACACTGTATGAGGGCTCTCTTACACAAACACTGGTATGAGGGCTCTCTTACACAAACACTGGTATGAGGGCTCTCTTACACAAACACTGGTATGAGGGCTCTCTTACACAAACACTGGTATGAGGGCTCTCTTACACAAACACTGGTATGAGGGCTCTCTTACACAAACACTGGTATGAGGGCTCTCTTACACAAACACTGGTATGAGGGCTCTCTTACACTGGTACAAACACAAACACTGGTATGAGGGCTCTCTTACACAAACACTGGTATGAGGGCTCTCTTACACAAACACTGGTATGAGGGCTCTCTTACACAAACACTGGTATGAGGGCTCTCTTACACAAACACTGGTATGAGGGCTCTCTTACACAAACACTGGTATGAGGGGTCTCTTACACAAACACTGGTATGAGGGCTCTCTTACACAAACACTGGTATGAGGGCTCTCTTACACAAACACTGGTACACAAACACTGGTATGAGGGCTCTCTTACACAAACACTGGTATGAGGGCTCTCTTACACAAACACTGGTATGAGGACTCTCTTACACAAACACTGGTATGAGGGCTCTCTTACACAAACACTTATGAGGACTCTTACACAAACACTGGTATGAGGACTTACACAAACACTGGTATGAGGACTCTTACACAAACACTGTTATGAGGGCTCTCTTACACAAACACTTATGAGGACTCTTACACAAACACTGGTATGAGGACTTACACAAACACTGGTATGAGGACTCTCTTACACAAACACTGGTATGAGGACTCTCTTACACAAACACTTATGAGGACTCTTACACAAACACTGGTATGAGGACTTACACAAACACTGGTATGAGGACTCTCTTACACAAACACTGTTATGAGGGCTCTCTTACACAAACACTGGTATGAGGGCTCTCTTACACACACTGTTATGAGGGCTCTCTTACACAAACACTGGTATGAGGGCTCTCTTACACAAACACTGGTATGAGGGCTCTCTTACACAAACACTGGTATGAGGGCTCTCTTACACAAACACTGGTATGAGGGCTCTCTTACACAAACACTGGTATGAGGGCTCTTACACAAACACTTATGAGGGCTCTCTTACACAAACACTGTTATGAGGGCTCTCTTCACACACTGAAACTCTCTTACTGGTATGAGGGCTCTCTTACACAAACACTGTTATGAGGGCTCTCTTACACAAACACTGGTATGAGGGCTCTCTTACACAAACACTGGTATGAGGGCTCTCTTACACAAACACTGGTATGAGGGCTCTCTGGTATGAGGGCTCTCTTACACAAACACTGGTATGAGGGCTCTCTTACACAAACACTGGTATGAGGGCTCTCTTAGGGCTCTCTTACACAAACACTGGTATGAGGGCTCTCTTACACAAACACTGGTATGAGGGCTCTCTTACACAAACACTGGTATGAGGGCTCTCTTACACAAACACTGGTATGAGGGCTCTCTTACACAAACACTGGTATGAGGGCTCTCTTACACAAACACTGGTATGAGGGCTCTCTTACACAAACACTGGTATGAGGGCTCTCTTACACAAACACTGGTATGAGGGCTCTCTTACACAAACACTGGTATGAGGGCTCTCTTACACAAACACTGGTATGAGGGCTCTCTTACACAAACACTGGTATGAGGGCTCTCTTACACAAACACTGGTATGAGGGCTCTCTTACACAAACACTGGTAACTCTTACACAAACACTGGTATGAGGGCTCTCTTACACAAACACTGGTATGAGGGCTCTCTTACACAAACACTGGTATGAGGGCTCTCTTACACAAACACTGGTCTCTTACACAAACACTGAGGGCTCTCTTACACAAACACTGGTATGAGGGCTCTCTTACACAAACACTGGTATGAGGGCTCTCTTACACAAACACTGGTATGAGGGCTCTCTTACACAAACACTGGTATGAGGGCTCTCTTACACAAACACTGGTATGAGGGCTCTCTTACACAAACACTGGTATGAGGGCTCTCTTACACAAACACTGGTATGAGGGCTCTCTTACAAACACTGGTATGAGGACTTACACAAACACTGGTAACTCTTACACAAACACTGGTATGAGGACTCTCACTGGTATGAGGACTTACACAAACACTGGTATGAGGCTCTCTTACACAAACACTGGTATGAGGGCTCTCTTACACAAACACTGGTATGAGGGCTCTCTTACACAAACACTGGTATGAGGACTCTCTTACACAAACACTGGTATGAGGACTCTTACACAAACACTGGTATGAGGGCTCTTACACAAACACTGGTATGAGGGCTCTCTTACACAAACACTGGTATGAGGGCTCTCTTACACAAACACTGGTATGAGGGCTCTCTTACACAAACACTGGTATGAGGGCTCTCTTACACAAACACTGGTATGAGGGCTCTCTTACACAAACACTGGTATGAGGACTCTCTTACACAAACACTGGTATGAGGGCTCTCTTACACAAACACTGGTATGAGGGCTCTCAAACACTTAGGGCTCAAACAAACACTGTGAGGGCTCTCTTACACAAACACTGGTATGAGGGCTCTCTTACACAAACACTGGTATGAGGACTATGAGGGCTCTCTTACAAACACAAACACTGGTATGAGGGCTCTCTTACACAAACACTGGTATGAGGGCTCTCTTACACAAACACTGGTATGAGGGCTCTCTTACACAAACACTGGTATGAGGGCTCTCTTACACAAACACTGGTATGAGGGCTCTCTTACACAAACACTGGTATGAGGGCTCTCTTACACAAACACTGGTATGAGGGCTCTCTTACACAAACACTGGTATGAGGGCTCTCTTACACAAACACTGGTATGAGGGCTCTCTTACACAAACACTGGTATGAGGGCTCTCTTACACAAACACTGGTATGAGGGCTCTCTTACACAAACACTGGTATGAGGGCTCTCTTACACAAACACTGGTATGAGGGCTCTCTTACACAAACACTGGTATGAGGGCTCTCTTACACAAACACTGGTATGAGGGCTCTCTTACACAAACACTGGTATGAGGGCTCTCTTACACAAACACTGGTATGAGGGCTCTCTTACACAAACACTTATGAGGGCTCTCTTACACAAACACTGGTATGAGGGCTCTCTTACACAAACACTGGTATGAGGGCTCTCTTACACAAACACTGGTATGAGGACTCTCTTACACAAACACTGGTATGAGGGCTCTCTTACACAAACACTTATGAGGACTCTTACACAAACACTGGTATGAGGACTTACACAAACACTGGTATGAGGACTCTTACAAACAAACAAACACTGGTATGAGGGCTACACAAACACTGGTATGGGCTCTCTTACACAAACACTTATGAGGACTCTTACACAAACACTGGTATGAGGACTTACACAAACACTGGTATGAGGACTCTCTTACACAAACACTGGTATGAGGACTCTCTTACACAAACACTTATGAGGACTCTTACACAAACACTGGTATGAGGACTCTACACAAACACTGGTATGAGGACAAACACTGGTATGAGGGCTCTACACAAACACTGGTATGAGGGCTCTCTTACACAAACACTGGTATGAGGGCTCTCTTACACAAACACTGTTATGAGGGCTCTCTTACACAAACACTGGTATGAGGGCTCTCTTACACAAACACTGGTATGAGGGCTCTCTTACACAAACACTGGTATGAGGGCTCTCTTACACAAACACTGGTATGAGGGCTCTCTTACACAAACACTGTATGAGGCTCTCTTACACAAACACTGGTATGAGGGCTCTCTTCACAAACACTGGTATGAGGGCTCTCTTACACAAACACTGGTATGAGGGCTCTCTTACACAAACACTGGTATGAGGGCTCTCTTACACAAACACTGTTATGAGGGCTCTCTTACACAAACACTGGTATGAGGGCTCTCTTACACAAAACACACTGGTATGAGGGCTCTCTTACACAAACACTGGTATGAGGGCTCTCTTACACAAACACTGGTATGAGGGCTCTCTTACACAAACACTGGTATGAGGGCTCTCTTACACAAACACTGGTATGAGGGCTGAGGGCTCTTTTACACAAACACTGGTATGAGGGCTCTCTTACACAAACACTGGTATGAGGGCTCTCTTACACAAACACTGGTATGAGGGCTCTCTTACACAAACACTGGTATGAGGGCTCTCTACACAAACACTGGTATGAGGGCTCTCTTACACAAACACTGGTATGAGGGCTCTCTACACAAACACTTATGAGGACTCTTAAAAACACTGGTATGAGGGCTCTCTTACACAAACACTGGTATGAGGAGGGACTCTCTTAAACAAACACTGGTATGAGGGCTCTCTTGCACAAACACTGGTAGGGCTCTCTTACACAAACACTGGTATGAGGGCTCTCTTACACAAACACTGGTATGAGGGCTCTCTTACACAAAACACTGGTATGAGGGCTCTCTTACACAAACACTGGTATGAGGGCTCTCTTACACAAACACACTGGTATGAGGGCTCTCACAAACACTTACACAAACACTGGTATGAGGGCTCTCTTACACAAACACTGGTATGAGGGCTCTCTTACACAAACACTGGTATGAGGGCTCTCTTACACAAACACTGGTATGAGGGCTCTCTTACACAAACACTGGTATGAGGGCTCTCTTACACAAACACTGGTATGAGGGCTCTCTTACACAAACACTGGTATGAGGGCTCTCTTACACAAACACTGGTATGAGGGCTCTCTTACACAAACACTGGTATGAGGGCTCTCTTACACAAACACTGGTATGAGGGCTCTCTTACACAAACACTGGTATGAGGGCTCTCTTACACAAACACTGGTATGAGGGCTCTCTTACACAAACACTGGTATGAGGGCTCTCTTACACAAACACTGGTATGAGGGCTCTCTTACACAAACACTGGAGGGCTATGAGGGGCTCTCTTACACAAACACTGGTATGAGGGCTCTCTTACACAAACACTGGTATGAGGGCTCTCTTACACAAACACTGAGGGCTCTCTTACACAAACACTGGTATGAGGGCTCTCTTACACAAACACTGGTATGAGGGCTCTCTTACACAAACACTGGTATGAGGGCTCTCTTACACAAACACTGGTATGAGGGCTCTCTTACACAAACACTGGTATGAGGGCTCTCTTACACAAACACTGGTACACAAACACTGGTATGAGGGCTCTCTTACACAAACACTGGTATGAGGGCTCTCTTACACAAACACTGGTATGAGGGCTCTCTTACACAAACACTGGTATGAGGACTCTCTTACACAAACACTGGTATGAGGGCTCTCTTACACAAACACTGGTATGAGGGCTCTCTTACACAAACACTGGTATGAGGGCTCTCTTACACAAACACTGGTATGAGGGCTCTCTTACACAAACACTGGAGGGCTCTAAACACTGATGGGGCTCTCTTACACAAACACTGGTATGAGGGCTCTCTTACACAAACACTGGTATGAGGGCTCTCTTACACAAACACTGGTATGAGGGCTCTCTTACACAAACACTGGTATGAGGGCTCTCTTACACAAACACTTATGAGGGCTCTCTTACACAAACACTGGTATGAGGACTCTCTTACACAAACACTGGTATGAGGGCTCTCTTACACAAACACTGGTATGAGGGCTCTCTTACACAAACACTGGTATGAGGGCTCTCTTACACAAACAAACACTGGTATGAGGGCTCTCTTACACAAACACTGGTATGAGGGCTCTCTTACACAAACACTGGTATGAGGGCTCTTACACAAACACTGGTATGAGGGCTCTCTTACACAAACACTGGTATGAGGGCTCTCTTACACAAACACTGGTATGAGGGCTCTCTTACACAAACACTGGTATGAGGGCTCTCTTACACAAACACTGGTATGAGGGCTCTCTTACACAAACACTGGTATGAGGGCTCTCTTACACAAACACTGGTATGAGGGCTCTCTTACACAAACACTGGTATGAGGGCTCTCTTACACAAACACTGAGGGCTCTCTTACACAAACACTGGTATGAGGGCTCTCTTACACAAACACTGGTATGAGGGCTCTCTTACACAAACACTGGTATGAGGGCTCTCTTACACAAACACTGGTATGAGGGCTCTCTTACACAAACACTGGTATGAGGGCTCTCTTACACAAACACTGGTATGAGGACTCTCTTACACAAACACTGGGCTCTCTTACACAAACACTGAGGGCTCTCTTACACAAACACACAAACACTGGTATGAGGGCTCTCTTACACAAACACTGGTATGAGGGCTCTCTTACACAAACACTGGTATGAGGGCTCTCTTACACAAACACTGGTATGAGGGCTCTCTTACACAAACACTGGTATGAGGGCTCTCTTACACAAACACTGGTATGAGGGCTCTCTTACACAAACACTGGTATGAGGGCTCTCTTACACAAACACTGGTATGAGGGCTCTCTTACACAAACACTGGTATGAGGGCTCTCTTACACAAACACTGGTATGAGGGCTCTCTTACACAAACACTGGTATGAGGGCTCTGAGGCTCTTACACAAACACTGGTATGAGGGCTCTCTTACACAAACACTGGTATGAGGGCTCTCTTACTGGTATGAGGGCTCTCTTACAAACACTGGTATGAGGGCTCTCTTACACAAACACTGGTATGAGGGCTCTCTGGTACACAAAACACTGGTATGAGGGCTCTCTTACACAAACACTGGTATGAGGGCTCTCTTACACAAACACTGGTATGAGGGCTCTCTTACACAAACACTGGCTGAGGGCTCTCTTACACAAACACTGGTATGAGGGCTCTCTTACACAAACACTGGTATGAGGGCTCTCTTACACAAACACTGGTATGAGGGCTCTCTTACACAAACACTGGTATGAGGGCTCTCTTACACAAACACTGGTATGAGGGCTCTCTTACACAAACACTGGTATGAGGGCTCTCTTACACAAACACTGGTATGAGGGCTCTCTTACACAAACACTGGTATGAGGGCTCTCTTACACAAACACTGGTATGAGGGCTCTCTTACACAAACACTGGTATGAGGGCTCTCTTACACAAACACTGGTATGAGGGCTCTCTTACACAAACACTGGTATGAGGGCTCTCTTACACAAACACTGGTATGAGGGCTCTCTTACACAAACACTGGTATGAGGGCTCTCTTACACAAACACTGGTATGAGGGCTCTCTTACACAAACACTGGTATGAGGGCTCTCTTACACAAAAACGTTTTTAGAAGGGTGTTATGTTTTCTGGATTTTTTATGCCCATAATGCATCACTGGGAATTTCTCAAATTTCCTCCCACAACAATTGAGTTTGTTAAATTCTGAATTCCATTTTTTAAAGGCTCTTGGGTGTTTGAGACACTGGCTTGTATTTGTGGCATTGTTTGTTCCTCTGACGTGTAGACAGACAGGCTGAGCGAGGCCTCCCTCCCTAACATCTCTAGTGTATTAAAGAGTTCATATGGCTCTGGTATTTACAGCCACACTCTGAACCTCCTCTCCTCTACACACTCTTATCCTCTCCAATAGTCATAGGCTCCTCTATGTCACACTCCCCTCAGTCCCCTAGGTGGGGCTAAACACAAACTTACTTCTGACAGAATCCATTTTTCACTCCTACCTCAGTGTAAGTTTTGTTTGTGTGGTTTAATAATTAGCAGTTGATATACAGATCAGTGACTGGCACTGGAGGACTTAGCTCCTTTAAGTCCATCTGGAGTGTGTTTGTGGCTTTTTAAATCTGGAGGCCAGCTTTGTTCTGAATAAAATGACTTACAGCCTCCAGTGGTGCCTGCCTGTTCACAGAGGTGACTAATGCTGCAATATGAAACCATGTCTGTCTGGACCTTGTCTGACTAGAACAAGATAACTCTCTGTCTAGCTACTTGTTTTCAGACAGGAACGGTGGATCTATGTTCTGGCTTCTACATGCCAGTGTGGTTTCCACAGGCATGTGTTTTCCATAGCATAAGTGAATACCATATGTATGATCTTGTCTTGGTTTTTCCTTTAATTTAAACGTAATCTTAATTTAAACGTAATCTCAATTTAATCGTAATCTCAATTTAAACGTAATCTCAATTTAAACGTAATCTCTATTTAAACGTAATCTCAATTTAAACGTAATCTCTATTTAAACGTAATCTCAATGTAAACGTAATCTCAATTTAAACGTAATCTCAATTTAAACGTAATTTCAATTTAAACGTAATTTCAATTTAAACGTAATCTCAATTTAAACGTAATCTCAATTTAAACGTAATCTCAACAGAGTCTGAAGTACAAAATCTGAAGTGAGAGCAAATGATCAGTATGAAAATGATTACTAAATAACAATCTCAAGGATGACAACACCTTCCGTTAATCCTACAACTATTTCCCTGTACAGTAGCATGTCCACCACACAGTATTAGCGTAGGAGTGAGTAACATGGTCTTGGAGGGGTGCTGGGTGGTCCAGGCGTGGCTCTGACTTTGATGTGTTGCATTTTTCCCTCTTAGTTCCTCAACCAGCCAGCCTAGTGAGTCTCTCCTACTATATAAGTTCCCTCTCCCCAGCCAGATCCCATTTCTCAGTGTTCCTGTGTACCTGGAGGAGCTTCCTGGGAAATCATCATGAAGATCCTGTTTGCAGCTCTCCTTGCTGTGTTTGTCCTGTCTAACTTTGACATGGTGGACTCTTCTTATGATAAGATAGTCTACCACAGTAAAGTCAGAGCAAGAAAAGAGGGGTAAGTTTATTATTTTGGTTATTATTGTTATTAATATTGGTAATAGAAGTAGTTGTAGTAGCAGTATTGTTATTATTATTGCTATTATTATTTGTGTTATTATTGTTGTTATTATTACTATTATTATCTGAAGGGCTTGCTCTGCAGTCACTGATTTATGTTGATCTATACACAGTCTACAAATGTGTCATGCAAAAGTAATTTTTAATGTAAACTTTTGCTGAGTTGAAACAATAATCTTTTTCTGCTTTTATAATAATTTACAAAGACTTTAATTCTGAATATGAGTATTTCATAAATTATCAATTGATCACGCTTTAAAGTTCACTAAACTACATTTAAGAGCTAATGTCAAATCAAATCAAATCAAACGTTATTGGTCACATACACACGATTAGCAGATGTTAATGCGAGTGTAGCAAAATGATTGTGCTTCTAGTTCCGACAGTGCAGTAATATCTAACAAGCAACCTAACAAATTCACAACGACTACCTTATACACACAAATGTAAAAGGATGAATAAGAAGATGTACATACAAATATATGGATGAGCCATGGCCGTGCGGCATAGGCAAGATGCAGTAGATTGTATAGAGTACAGTATATATATATATATGACATGAGTAATGTAGGATATGTAGACATTATTGAAGTTGTGTTATTTAAAATGACTAGTAATACATTTATTACATCCATTTATATATTTTTAAAGTGGCCAGAGATTTGAGTCTATGTTAGTGATGGCTGTTTAACATGGCCTTGAGAACAGACGCTGTTTTTCAGTCTCTCGGTCCCCGCTTTGATGCACCTGTACTGACCTCGCCTTCTGGATGGTACGGATTAATGTAAAGAACTTGCTATGTCAGACATTTTTATGAAAGAAAATGTTACCAAATTGACAAAAGTGAAATAACAAAAGTGAAATGTACTGTGAAAGTGAAATAACAAAAGTGAAATGTACTGTGAAAGTGAAATATACTGTGAAAGTGAAATAACAAAAGTGAAATATACTGTGAAAGTGAAATAAGGATAAGAAATCAAACAGACATATACTGTAGTATTTACTACATGGTATGCTGCATGCAGAACACTTTAGCTATTCCAACTGTGTTCATTCAACATTCTGTCTCCTCTGTTTCCCTGGCGACCGTTAGACCCAACGTGTGCGCTCTGCAGCAGGTCATGGGGACCAAGAAGAAGTACTTCAGCACGTGTCGTAACTGGTATCAAGGGGCCATCTGTGGAAAGAAAGCGTAAGTCACTTTTATTTATTTTTTAGGCTCCTCCTGGTCACATTCTTTCCTCTGGGTTCAAAGATGAATAATATGACACTGCTAGGTTCAGCTTCAGGGCTTTGATAGGGACCACTGTGTGGACCACAGAGGATGTGTCCCAAATGGCATTGTGTTACCTATATAGTGCACTACTTTTGACCAGAGTCCGTAGGCTTGTGGTCAAAATTAGTGCACTATACAAAGAATAGGGTGCCATTAGGGACAGACATGAACCCAGGAATGATGTAGTCTCATGTACCACACAGAAATGTCCTCATGAACACTGGATGCTCCCTAGTGCCATGGAAACCACAGAACCTCAGAGCAGAGCTTAATAATAGCAATAATAATAATAATAATAACAATAATTATTAAGTGGGTGCTTATATTTGTCCTTTTTCACATATGTACAAGTAAGTATGTATTAATACACGTGTGAATTGGAAATGTGTTTTTTTGCATATCCCAACTCCCCCGTTGGTATACAGCCAGGGGTCACATTCCTTCACTTGGAAGTCAATGTAACAGATTTATGTGCCTTTCGTGAGGCTTTGAATCAGTTCCAGAGCCGAATATGGTACGGCTAATACGGGTTATGTGTTATGTGTTATGGTACAGATTATACGGGTTATGTGTTATGGTACAGATTATACAGGTTATCTGTTATGGTACAGATTATACGGGTTATGTGTTATGGTACAGATTATACGGGTTATCTGTTATGGTACAGATTATACGTGGTATGTGTTATGGTACAGATTATACGGGGTATGTGTTATGGTACAGATTATACGTGGTATGTGTTATGGTACAGATTATACGGGGTATGTGTTATGGTACAGATTATACGGGTTATGTGTTATGGTACAGATTATACGTGGTATGTGTTATGGTACAGATTATACGGGGTATGTGTTATGGTACAGATTATACGGGGTATGTGTTATGGTACAGATTATACGTGGTATGTGTTATGGTACAGATTATACGGGGTATGTGTTATGGTACAGATTATACGTGGTATGTGTTATGGTACAGATTATACGTGGTATGTGTTATGGTACAGATTATACGGGGTATGTGTTATGGTACGGTTATACGGGGTATGTGTTATGGTACGGTTATACGGGGTATGTGTTATGGTACGGTTATACGGGGTATGTGTTATGGTACGGATTAAACGTGGCACAGTGGTATAAGGCACTGCATCTCAGTGCAAGAGGTGTCACTATAGTCCCTGGTTCGAATCCAGGCTGTATCACATTCGGCTGTGATTGTTAGTCCCATAGGGCAGCGTTGTCCGGGTTTGGCCGGGGTAGGCCGTCATTGTCAATAAGAATTGACTTGCATAGTTAAAAAAAATATTTAAAAAAATAACTGGGTATGTGTTATGTCACCGGTTATACAGGGTATGTGTTATGGTACTGGGTATGGGTTATACGGGGTACGTGTTAAACGGGTATGTGTGTAGATTTACGATCACCCTTTAAAACCAGTCAGGAATTTTGAGGCTATGTCCCAAATGGCACCCTATTCCCTATATAGTGCACTACATTTGACCAGAACCAAAAGTAGTACACAATATAGGGAATAGGGTGCCATTTGGAATGAAGCAGGGAGTTTTAGGGAAGATAACAAAGGTCTGTGTTATCTTTGACTTATTTTGTCACCAACATCAGAGAATGTAGGAGGATGTTGAGAAACAAAGAGACCTTTAACAGAACTATGCCTGATTTTGAATTTGAGAGGGAGAGCAGTTAAGAAGGATAGGTTAAATTAACATAAAAATTAACAGCACTCAAGATTAATCTAAGAGGATGACGGACCATCAAATACCCTCTCTTCATCCAGTGTATGTTGGGAAACAAAGACTAGTCTGAAGCAGAGGACTTCAGAGGGTTTAGTAATGAATGTCAAAGGAACAAGATTTAAGATTATACCCAAGCAAGCCTTCAACTCTTGCACAAAACATCAATGCACAACCACATGCATTATAAAGGTCGTAGTTACTATGGTTATGATGGTTATTATGGTATGGTGAGCGTGGACGCCGTAGGGGCGCCACTGTGGTTCACTGCTGGGTCCTGGCTCTGATAGGGCAGTAATGTGTCAGCCAAATTTACTGGTTGGAGGTTGAAACATTGGAAACTCAGTGAGTACATACAGAGAGGACAGAGCCCACATAGTACAGAGAGGTTTCCCACATAGTGCTGCTGCTCACATAGTGCTGCTCACATAGTGCTGCTGCTGCTCACATAGTGCTGCTGCTGCTCACATAGTGCTCCTGCTGCTCACATAGTGCTGCTCACATAGTGCTCCTGCTGCTCACATAGTGCTGCTCACATAGTGCTGCTGCTGCTCACATAGTGCTGCTGCTGCTCACATAGTGCTGCTGCTCACATAGTGCTGCTGCTGCTCACATAGTGCTGCTGCTGCTCACATAGTGCTGCTGCTCACATAGTGCTGCTGCTCACATAGTGCTGCTGCTCATAGTGCTGCTGCTGCTCACATAGTGCTGCTCACATAGTGCTGCTGCTGCTCACATAGTGCTGCTCACATAGTGCTGCTGCTGCTCACATAGTGCTGCTGCTGCTCACTTAGTGCTGCTGCTCACATAGTGCTGCTGCTCACATAGTGCTGCTGCTCACATAGTGCTGCTGCTCACATAGTGCTGCTGCTCACATAGTGCTGCTGCTCACATAGTGCTGCTGCTCACATAGTGCTGCTGCTGCTCACTTAGTGCTGCTGCTGCTCACATAGTGCTGCTGCTCACATAGTGCTGCTGCTGCTCACTTAGTGCTGCTGCTCACATAGTGCTGCTGCTCACATAGTGCTGCTGCTGCTCACATAGTGCTGCTGCTCACATAGTGCTGCTGCTCACATAGTGCTGCTGCTGCTCACATAGTGCTGCTGCTCACATAGTGCTGCTCACATAGTGCTGCTGCTGCTCACATAGTGCTGCTGCTCTATGCTCCTGGATCCTGAGTAGTGTTCTATGCTCCTGGATCCTGAGTAGTGTTCTATGCTCCTGGATCCTGAGTAGTGTTCTATGCTCCTGGATCCTGAGTAGTGTTCTATGCTCCTGGATCCTGAGTAGTGTTCTATGCTCCTGGATCCTGAGTAGTGTTCTATACTCCTGGATCCTGAGTAGTGTTCTATGCTCCTGGATCCTGAGTAGTGTTGTATGCTCCTGGATCCTGAGTAGTGTTCTATGCTAGCTATGCGCCTGGATGCTGAGTAGTGTTCTATGCTCCTGGATGTTGAGTAGTGTTCTATGGACTTCCTGGACTTCTATGCTCTAGACTTCTGAGTCTGTTGGAGACAATCAGCTTGAGCAAGGTGATGTGCAGAATCACTGATCTACAAATAGAATTCCCTCCCAAATGATAGGCTTTGTCAAACCCTGGTCCAGTGACTGTCAAGCCAACACCTTAAGTGTTACACTAACAGGTCCAAACATCTTGCTGGAATGGTTAATGTGTTGGATTCCATGGTTGGTTCCATTGACTGTCCCCTTAAACTGCCCCATAATTGACTCATTTTAAGCTGTAACTTCTGAGTCTGTTGGAGAGGATCAGCTCGAGCAAATGGAGGTGTTGAATCACTGATCTAAAAATAGTATCGCCTGTCAAATAACAGACTTTGTGCAATTAAGATTCGTAGAGCTACGCTTCCCTGGCTTAGGCGATCCCCCCACCAAACACTCACGCACAATCAGACATTTATTGAGTAAATGATTGATTGGAGATAGCTTCTTTCAATTAAATAACATGTCCTAACATTTTCTATCTGCAGCAAACCTAATGGATAATGCTGGATAGATAACACCCACAAAAAACTACCAAAACAACTGTCCCTGCTTATTAGTAATGATATGTGTTTTGGAAACATAACAGTTTTCTCCTGTGACCACATGCCAGTACTACAGTAGTATTGGTTTGGCTGGCTGACATACAGAGATCTCCAGCATAAAGTAGAGCTGCTGACCAGACAGAGGGAAATTTCCAACCCCGAGGCCAGGCCAGAGGGAGTCTTGGTTCTCCCGTATGTGCGTGGGAGAGTGGAGATGGTTTTGCTGACTGTGCCTCATCAGGGCATGTGTGATCTCATGCCTGGCTCGTCTCCCCACTCCTATTCTTCTCTGTGTTTCCAGGGGCTAAGTTCAAAAGAAGACAACTATGGCAGCCATGAGCCATGGCCTCTTCTCTCCTCATCTGCATCCCTATTGGCACCAGAGTCCCTCAAACTCAACTCTGGGCCTCAAAGCCAGTTACTCTGCGTTTTTTCATAGTTGCCCTCTAATCAGGAAGTGGGCCCTGGGCCCTGGTCAAAATGGTGCATTATATAGAAAATAGGGTGCCATTTGGGACATAGCCCTTCTCATCGTACAGCAGGCCTTGATCTGCTCTGTTTCTGTCAGCTCTGTGTGTGTGCATTTGCATGCATGTGTATCTGAGGGATGAGCCGTGGATGACAGCCCTGAACACCCAACCACACTGTAGCCTCATCGTCTGTCTCTCTGAAGGAAACAAGCCACTGTAAACCTCACTCCATCCTGCCCTCGACCCCTCTCTCTCCAGTCAAACTCTGTTGATTTAGACAATGCTGTCTTGTCCTAGTATGGACCCAGCTACCACTGGAACATGGAGAACATGTGGAAATGTTTTTCTGGTTTGCAGACGTCCCAGGGGGGACCACTGATGAAGAAGCACAGCTGGACTTAAGTTCCAAGCCACCACAGACTGAACAACCAGCAACCATTACTCATAAACCATTACTCTGGAGAAAAGAAACTAAATCCCCTTCCATCATCCAGACATGTTTTAGTGAGTTACCTAGGTTCAGCATCATGCAGGGTGAGCTCACTGGGCACAAAGGTCATTTCAATGTCAAATTTTGTTAAAATAACTTGGAAAGAATGTTGATTCAACCGGTGTGTGACCAGTGGAAGGGTTCAGAAAGCATAAAGCTTTCTTCAGAGAAGTGGGTTTCACCACACTAGACATTTCAGTTTCACAACCACGTAAGGTCTGGTCCATATTAAACTGGACATGTGTCTCCTACTCTAGCCTACTTCATCTATCGTTATTATTTGTATATTCAGCATTTGCTGATTTGTTGTCGTGGTTTAGAATTTCTGCAGCCGAAAACAGTGGAATAGTTTGCTGTCCAGGAGTTTATTTGTACATCAAGCTGCCTCACGTTTGTCTCTAGCTCAGAAAAGGCTTACTTACATTTGACATTTGAGTCATTTCTTCTTCTTAAACAGTAGAATACAACATGGGGCATTTACTGGCATATCATAAAGCAAGGTCTGTGAGTTCTCCTCTCTCAACAGTACCGCTGGCTCTGCACAAATTGAAGCATCATTGTTCTGCTTTAACGAGTCATGTCATGGTTCATGAGGTGTGGGATTATGAAATTGTCTAGCTAGTCTGTGTCCCAAATAGTACCCTTTTCCCTTTATAGTGCACTACTTTGATCAATGCCCATAGGGTTCTGGTCAAAAGTAGTGCACTATATAAAGAGTAGGGTGCCATTCAGGAGTCAGATAGTGTCATTCTATGGTTTTTGTCTATTAAACCCAACAGAGCTGGAAGGGCTCTGCTTATAATTAATTAATGAAACTCTGATGCCAACTTTGTGCCCATGTGGTACTGTTTACAGTTTAAATACCTATATACAGTAGGAGCTGATTACCGCTAAAGACAGAGATGAAGAGTAGTGACGCGGTTTCTCTGAGTGGATAAATCAGACTTTTACTATACGCTCAAAAACGTACACAGACTCTCACACACGCACACACACACACACGCACACACGCACGCACACACACACACGCACGCACACACACACACACGCACGCACGCACACACACGCACGCACACACACGATCTACAGGATAAATCCCTTTATAACAGCTGCAGGTTGGATTTCCCCTTCTTTATATCTTATAATTGTTTGTAGTAATTTATAGCTATGGTGTCCTGTCCTGTTCCCATTCAATTAGATTAAACAGGACTTCACATCGCATGTTGGTACAAGTCACAAAACATCTAACCTTGTCCCCAGGCTCAATTGCTAGAGAGACGGCTGGCTGGGTGGACGAGATATAGGGTGCCAAATGGGACACAACCCAAGTCTGAAAGCATCAGTCTTTGATACAGTTCTACAATTCTAGGGAGAGAAAAGGGTTTTGTAATGTTACACGTAATGTTGCCATAATGTTTGAGTGTCCAGTTTTCCATTAGTTAGGGGAACACTGGGCGCGGCAGGGTAGCCTAGTGGTTAGAGCATTGGACTAGTAACCGGAAGGTTGCAAGTTCGAACCCCTGAGCTGACAAGGTACAAATCTGTCTTTCTGCCCCTGAACAGGCAGTTAAACCCACTGTTCCTAGTCCGTCATTGAAAATAAGAATTTGTTCTTAACTGACTTGCCTAGTTAAATGAAGGTTAAAATTTAAAAAAATCTATGTTAGCAAAAACCTTCTGAGAACATTTTTTAGCATGTTTTGGCATTAGTTAGGAGACAGAAAACAGAAAATGCCCATAATGTGGTTACCATGTTCCAACGCACAATATTAATGTTCTAAACACGAGTCATTGGAAGTTGCAAGAACATTCATGTGTCCAGTTTTTTTAGGGTTCGGAGAATGTTCCATCAACGTCCTACCAAACATACACAGAACATGGTTGCCATGTGCTCAGAATATAGGATATTCATGTTCTAGACACGTTTTATGGGAACGTTGCAAGAACATTCACGTGTCTATATTTCTGTGGTTTATGAAAATATTCCTTCAACGTCCCCCGAGACGTCCCCCCAAACATACCAAGTTCGGCATGTGGAATTCTAATCATCATATTTAATCTGCACTCGTAGAAAAAAGGTGCTATCTAGAACCTAAACGGGTTCTTTGACTGTTCCCATAGGAGAACCCTTTGAAGAACACATTTTGGATCCATGTAGAACCCTTTCCACAGAGGGTTCTACATGGAACCCAAAAGCGTTCTACCTGGAACCAAAAGGGTTTTCCTATGGGGACAGCCGAAGAACCCTTTTGGAACCACGCCCACAAGCCTCACAAGACTCATCTGAAGGTCCCCAGTACAAGTTTGAATGGATGGATGGAAGTACACTGAACAAAAATATAAACACAACATGTAAAGTGTTGGTCCCATGTTTCATGAGCTGAAATAAAATATCCCAGAAATGTTCCGAATGCACAAAAAGCTTATTTTTCTCAAATGTTGTGCCCAAATTTGTTTAGAGATCTGTTAATGAGCATTTCTCCTTTGCCAAGAAAATCCAATCACCTGACAGGTGTGGCAAACAGTTGAAGTCGGAAGTTTACATACACTTAGGTAGGAGTCATTAAAACACGTTTTTCAACCACTCCACAAATGTCTTGTTAACAAACTATAGTTTTGGCAAGTTAATTAGGACATCTACTTTGTGCATGACACAAGTTATTTTTCCAACAATTGTTTACAGACAGATTATTTCACTTATAATTCACTGTATCACAATTCCAATGGGTCAGAAGTTTACATACACTAAGTTGACTGTGCCTTTAAACAGTTTGGAACATTCCATAAAATGATGTCATGGCTTTAGAAGCTTCTGATAGGCTAATTGACATCATTTGAGTCAATTGGAGGTGTACCTGTGGATGTATTTCAAGGCCTACCTTCAAACTCAGTGCCTCTTTGCTTGACATCATGGGAAAATCAAAGGAAATCAGCCAAGATCTCAAAAAAAATTGTAGACCTCCACAAGTCTGGTTCATCCTTGGGAGCAATTTCCAGACGCCTGAACGTACCACGTTCATCTGTACAAACAATAGTATGCAAGTATAAACACCATTGGACCACGCAGCCGTCATACCTCTCTCAGGAAGGAGACGCATTCTGTCTCCTAGAGATGAATGTACTTTGGTGAGAAAAATACAAATCTATCCCAGAACAACAGCAAAGGACCTTGTGAAGATTCTGGAGGAAACAGGTACAAAAGTATCTATATCCACAGTAAAACGAGTCCTATATCGACATAACCTGAAAGGCCGCTCAGCAAGGAAGAAGCCACTGATCAAAACCGCCATAAAAAAGCCACACTACCGTTTGCAACTGCACATGGGGACAAAGATCATACTGGGGCACTTCACAAAATAGATGGCATCATGAGGATGGAAGATTATTTGGATATATTGAAGCAACATCTCAAGACATCAGTCAGGAAGTTAAAGCTTGGTCGCAAATGGGTCTTCCCAATGGACAATGACCCCAAGCATACTTCCAAAGTAGCAAAATGGCTTAAGGACAACAAAGTCTAGGTATGTATGAGTGGCCATCACAAAGCCCTGACCTCAATCACATAGAAAATTTGTGGGCAGAACTGAAAAAGCGTGCACAAACACGGAGGCCTACAAACCTGACACAGTTACACCAGCTCTGCCAAAATTCACCCAACTTATTGTGGGAAGCTTGTGGAAGGCTATGCGAAATGTTTGACCCAAGTTAAACAATTTAAAGGCAATGCTACCAAATACTAATTGAGTGCATGTAAACTTCTGACCCACTGGGAATGTGATGAAAGAAATAAAAGCTGAAATAAATCATTCTCTCTACGATTATTCTGACATTTCACATTCTTAAAATAAAATGGCGATCCTAACTGACCTAAGACAGGGAATTTTTAAATGTCAGGAATTGTGAAAAACTGAGTTTAAATGTACTTGGCTAAGGTGTATGTAAACTTCTGACTTCAACTGTATCAAGAAGCTGATTAAAAGCATGATCATTACACAGGTGCACCTTGTGCGGGGGACAATAAAAGGCCACTCTAAAATCTGCAGTTTTGTCACACAACACAATGCCACACATGTCTCAAGTTTTGATAGAGCGTGTAATTGGCATGCTGACTGCAGGAATGTCCACCAGAGCTGTTGCTGTTAATGTTAATTTCTCTACCATAAGCCACCTCCAACTTAGTTTTCGAGAATTTGGCAGTGCATTCAACCGGCCTCACATCTGCTGACCACATGTGTGGTGTTGTGTGGGCTAGTGGTTTGCTGATGTCAATGTTGTGAACCGAGTGTCCAATTGTGGAGGTGGGATTATGGTATGGGCAGGCATAAACTATGGAAAACGAATACAAATTATTTTTAAAATTTTACCCCTTTTTCTCCCCAATTTCGTGGTATCCAATTGTTTAGTAGCTACTATCTTGTCTCATCGCTACAACTCCCGTACGGGCTCGGGAGAGAAGGTTGAAAGTCATGCGTCCTCCGATACACAACCCAATCTGCTTGCTTGCTAATTCGGCCTGCTAACTGCTAGCTTGTTTAGCCCCGGCCTACTAACTGTTAGCTTGTTAGCACAGGCCTGCTAACTGTCTGAATCGCCGCATCCCCAGCCAGCCCATCCACTCACTGGACCCATATTTACTTTCAATCTCTTTCGATTTTTAATTCGATTATACCTTCCGGTAACCTGCCTCACCCAATGTGATACGGAATCGCTATTATTTTAAATTTTTAGAACACATTCAAGAAACTCCAGAAGCTAACCAGCTAACTAGCTACAAGCTATTTAGTCATTGTTAGCCACTGCTAGCGGCTTTTACCTTCAGCACAGCCAGACAGTTTTTTTTTAGCCTGGATAATACTCGCCAGTCTAGCTTCCCTGTCCCATCCACCGCTGCCCCCTGGACACTGTGATCACTTGGCTACATAGCTGATGCCTGCTGGACTGTCCATTAATCACGGTACTCCATTCTGTTTGTTTATGTTTTATCTGTCGGCCCCAGCCGCACTCAGGCTCTGTGTGTAGTTAATCCGACTCTCTCTGCCTAGTCAACGCCATTTTACCTGCTGTTGTTGTGCTAGCTGATTAGCTGTTGTTGTCTCACCTACTGGTTTAGCTAGCTCTCCCAATCAACACCTGTGATTACTGTATGCCTCGCTGTATGTCTCTCTCAAATGTCAATATGCCTTGTATACTGTTGTTCAGGTTAGTTATCATTGTTTTATTTTACAATGGAGCCCCTAGTTCCACCTTTGTCCCACCTCCCACACATGCGGTGACCTCACCCATTACAACCAGCATGTCCAGAGATACAACCTCTCTTATCATCACCCAGTGCCTGGGCTTACCTCCGCTGTACCCGCACCCCACCATACCCCTGTCTGCGCATTATGTCCTGAATATATTTTACCATGCCCAGAAATCTGCTCCTTTTATTCTTTGTCCCCAACGCTCTAGGCGACCAGTTTTGATAGCCTTTAGCCGCACCCTCATACTACTCCTCCTCTGTTCCGCGGGTGATGTGGAGGTAAACCCAGGCCCTGCATGTCCCCAGGCACCCTCATTTGTTGACTTCTGTGATCGAAAAAGCCTTGGTTTCATGCATGTCAACATCAGAAGCCTTCTCCCTAAGTTTGTTTTATTCACTGCTTTAGCACACTCTGCTAACCCTGATGTCCTTGCCGTGTCTGAATCCTGGCTCAGGAAGGCCACCAAAAATTTGGAGATTTCCATACCCAACTATAACATTTTCCGTCAAGATAGAACTGCCAAAGGGGGAGGAGTGCAGTCTACTGCAGAGATAGCCTGCAAAGTAATGTCATACTTTCCAGGTCCATACCCAAACAGTTCGAACTACTAATTTTAACAATTACTCTCTCCAGAAATAAGTCTCTCACTGTTGCCGCCTGCTACCGACCTCCCTCAGCTTCCAGCTGTGCCCTGGACACCATTTGTGAATTGATTGCCCCCCATCTAGCTTCAGAGTTGGTTCTGTTCAGGTGACCTAAACTGGGATATGCTTAACACCCCGGCAGTCCTACAATCTAAGCTAGATGCCCTCAATCTCACACAAATCATCAAGGAACCCACCAGGTACAACCCTAAATCTGTAAACAAGGGCACCCTCATAGATGTCATCCTGACCAACTGGCCCTCCAAATACACCTCCGCGGTCTTCAACCAGGATATCAGCGATCACTGCCTCTTTGCTTGCATCCACTACGGATCCGCAGTCAAACGACCACCCCTCATCACTGTCAAACGCTCCCTAAAACACTTCTGTGAGCAGGCCTTTCTAATCGACCTGGCCCGGGTATCCTGGAAGGACATTGACCTCATCCCGTCAGTTGGGGATGCCTGGCATTCTTTAAAAGTAACTTCCTCACCATTTTAGATAAGCATGCTCCGTTCAAAAAATGCAGAACTAAGAACAGATATAGCCCTTGGTTCACTCCAGACCTGACTGCCCTCGACCAGCACAAAAACATCCTGTGGCAGACTGCAATAGCATCGAATAGTCCCCGTGATATGCAACTGTTCAGGGAGGTCAGGAACCAATACACGCAGTCAGCCAGGAAAGCAAAGGCCAGCTTCTTCAGGCAGAAATTTGCATCCTGTAGCTCTAACTCCAAAAAGTTCTGGGACACTGAAGTCCATGGAGAACAAGAGCACCTCCTCCCAGCTGCCCACTGCACTGAGGCTCGGTAACACGGTCACCACCGATAAATCCATGATTATCGAAAAACTTCAACAAGCATTTCTCAACGGCTGGCCATGCCTTCCTCCTGGCTACTCCAACCTCGGCCAACAGCCCCCCGCAGCTACTCGCCCAAGCCTCTCCAGGTTCTCCTTTACCCAAATCCAGATGGCAGATGTTCTGAAAGAGCTGCAAAACCTGGACCCGTACAAATCAGCTGGTCTTGACAATCTGGACCCTCTATTTCTGAAACTATCCACCGCCATTGTCGCAACCCCTATTACCAGCCTGTTCAACCTCTCTTTCATATCGTCTGAGATCCCCAAGGATTGGAAAGCTGCCGCAGTCATCCCCCTCTTCAAAGGGGGAGACACCCTGGACCCAAACTGTTACAGACCTATATCCATCCTGCCCTGCCTATCTAAGGTCTTCGAAAGCCAAGTCAACAAACAGGTCACTGACCATCTCGAATCCCACCGTACCTTCTCCGCTGTGCAATCTGGTTTCCGAGCCGGTCACGGGTGCACCTCAGCCACGCTCAAGGTACTAAACGATATCTTATCCACCATCGATAAAAGACAGTACTGTGCAGCCGTCTTCATCGACCTTGCCAAGGCTTTCGACTCTGTCAATCACCATATTCTTATCGGCAGACTCAGTAGCCTCGGTTTTTCTGATGACTGCCTTGCCTGGTTCACCAACTACTTTGCAGACAGAGTTCAGTGTGTCAAATCGGAGGGCATGCTGTCCGGTCCTCTGGCAGTCTCTATGGGGGTGCCACAGGGTTCAATTCTCGGGCCGACTCTTTTCTCTGTATATATCAATGATGTTGCTCTTGCTGCGGGCGATTCCCTGATCCACCTCTACACAGACGACACCATTCTGTATACTTCCGGCCCGTCCTTGGACACTGTGCTATCGAACCTCCAAACGAGCTTCAATGCCATACAACACTCCTTCCGTGGCCTCCAACTGCTCTTAAACGCTAGTAAAACCAAATGCATGCTTTTCAACCGTTCGCTGCCTGCACCCGCACGCCCGACTAGCATCACCACCCTGGATGGTTCCAACCTAGAATATGTGGACATCTATAAGTACCTAGGTGTCTGGCTAGACTCTCCTTCCAGACTCATATCAAACATCTCCAATCTAAAATCAAATCTAGAGTCGGCTTTCTATTCCGCAACAAAGCCTCCTTCACTCACGCCGCCAAACTTACCCTAGTAAAACTGACTATCCTACCGATCCTCGACTTCGGCGATGTCATCTACAAAATGGCTTCCAATACTCTACTCAGCAAACTGGATGCAGTTTATCACAGTGCCATCCGTTTTGTTACTAAAGCACCTTATACCACCCACCACTGCGACCTGTATGCTCTAGTTGCCTGGCCCTCGCTACATATTCGTCGCCAGACCCACTGGCTCCAGGTCATCTACAAGTCCATGCTAAGTAAAGCTCTGCCTTATGTCAGTTCACTGGTCACGATGGCAACACCCACCCATAGCACGCGCTCCAGCAGGTGTATCTCACTGATCATCCCTAAAGCCAACACCTCATTTGGCTGCCTTTCATTCCAGTTCTCTGCTGCCTGTGACTGGAACGAATTGCAAAAATCACTGAAGTTGGAGACTTTTATCTCCCTCACCAACTTCAATCACCTGCTATCTGAGCAGCTAACCGATCGCTGCAGCTGTACATAGTCTATCGTAAATAGCCCACCAAATTTTACCTACCTCTTCCCCATACTGTTTATATTAATTTACTTTTCTGCTCTTTTGCACACCAATATCTCTACCTGTACATGACCATCTGATCATTTATCCCTCCAGTGTTAATCTGCAAAATTGTAATTATTCGCCTACCTCCTCTTGCCTTTTGCACACAATGTATATAGACTCTCTTTTTTTTCTTCTTTTTTTTCTACTGTGTTATTGACTTGTTAATTGTTTACTCCATGTGTAACTCTGTGTTGTTGTCTGTTCACACTGCTATGCTTTATCTTGGCCAGGTCGCAGTTGCAAATGAGAACTTGTTCTCAACTAGTATACCTGGTTAAATAAAGGTGAAATAAAAAAATAAAAAATAAAACCAAGCCGCACTGCTTCTTAACACAGCGCGCATCCAACCCAGAAGCCAGCCGCACCAATGTGTCGGAGGAAACACCGTGCACCTGGCAACCTTGGTTAGCGCACACTGCGCGTGGCCCCCCACAGGAGTCGCTGGTGCGCGATGAGACAAGGATATCCCTACCGGCCAAACCCTCCCTAACCCGGACAACACTAGGCCAATTGTACGTCACACCACGGACCTCCCGGTCGCAGCCGGTTACGAAAGAGGCTGGGCGCGAACCCAGAGTCTCTGGTGGCACAGCTGGCGCTGCAGTACAGCACCCTTAACCTCTGCGCCACCAGGGAGGCTACAATTGCATTTTATTGATGGAAATTTAAATGCACAGAGATACCGTGACCAGATCCTAAGGCCCTTTGCCGTGCCATCCATCACCTCATGTTTCAGCATGATAATGCACAGCCCCATGTCGCAAGGATTGTACGCAATTCCCGGAAGCTGAAAATGTCCCAGTTTTTCCATGGCCTGCATTCTCACCAGACATGTCACCCATTGAGCATGTTTGGGATGCTCTGATCCAAGCCCATACTTTTTTTTAAAGATATCTGTGACCAACAGATGCATATCTGCATTCCCATGTGAAATCCATAGATTGAGGCCTAATTTATTTATTTCAGTTGACTGATGAACTGTAACTCAGTAAAATCTTTGACATTGGTGCATGTTGCATTTATATTATTGTTCAATATATATATGGAGATAGTTTAGTGCCTAAAATAAGGGGTTAAATACATGTTGATTTTTTTAAAAATAGTTTCCTGATCTTTCTTATATCTCTCAGATATAAGATAGTGATAGAGGAATTCTAAATTCCTATATGTTTTGTAGCCAAAACCAAATTCACACTCTTATCTATTTCATGATAAGTTGTAAGTTTATAATTTTGCATGAATTAGCAAGAGACCAGTCTTAAAAACAAGTTCAGCATTTATTCTTGATGAGTACTAACCACATACACACATTTCCACAGGTTATAAACTGAAAATGACATCATCAGTTTCCCACACTCTCTCCGATTCCCACAATAGCCCAGTGTTTTCCAGGTCCGGAGATGTCTTCTACTCCCCTCATAAACCAGACATTCCAATCTGTCTAAAAGATATCTTCTCCTCCACAAATGGTACATCAAGGACCATTCTTATCTGTCAGAAAAGCTACATCATCCCTCACCCTTAAACCTCCCGCAAGGTACAGACAATTAATTTGGTTTCCTTACTTTTTCAGTAACAGCTTAACCAAGAGCCCATACATTTCATATCATAACATAATAGTATCAGAATAAATGGTTCTATTTGAAATGTATACATTATTTAATAATTTCATCTATCATTTCCTTCAACAGATAGACACTTCAGAACAAATTTCCTTTGATTTTGGGGGGGCTCTGTTTTTCAATGTGTTTATTTTGGCTAATAGTAGTCATGCCAAATTCAATGTTTCATTAAATATATATTTTTTTATTATATACCTTAAGGAGTCTTAGACAGGGCTTAGACTCTAGAGCAGGGTTTCTCTTACCCAAGGGGTGCACATTTTGTTTTTTGCACTAGCACTACACAGCTGATTCAAGTAATCAACTAATCATCAAGCTTTGATCATTTGAATCAGCTGTGTAGTGTTAGGGTAAAAACAAAACGTGCACCCCTTGGGGTCCCGGGGAAATGCTGCTGTAAAGGGTTAATGGAATGGTCTCTTGGAAACAATATCTTGCATATCACAGGAAAATTCCTATGGAAATGTTAGTTAATGACCCAATGAGACTCCCAAGGGAACGTTCTCTATAGTTGTGGGAATGCTTGTTGTTAGCTGGGTTGCAATGTCATGGGGTTTAATTAAAGAGGCCAGTTCTGTTTTTGTGTCCCTGTGATTACGACTGCTGTTCAAAGCTGTTTGATTTAGATTAAAGATTACAGTGCCATTTCCTCAAATCATTCCTCCCCATTAGTCATTTCTAATGAGCTAGTCTGTTACAGTTTACACATAGCCCATTCAACAGTTTTTGGCATATGCAGGAGTTGAAAAGTTCCATTTCCTAACCAAGGTTGTCAACTGCTTACAGATTTGATTTCAAGACCCAAAACCTCTTAGAGGTTAAATAAGGCTAAATCATGGACTAGAGGGCTAGAATAATTGTTTGTTTAGCTTCAAAGGGGCAGGGTCCTTGGTAAATGACACCCTATTCCCTACAAAGTGCATTATATCTGGACTAGGGTGCCGTTCAGGAGGCAGACAGTTTATGTATCTACAGTATACAATGTGGTAGCGTTACCCTGGAGGCGTGCTGGCTTGGGCCCTGGGACCACAAAGCCTTATGGTTAATAAAACAGATGATGAGGACCATGTGGAAACAACTGAACACACACACACACACACAGGAGCATGAAACAGCCTTTCAGTACAGACATTAGTGATGATTCAGCTGAAATACAATAGGATGAACTCCAGGATAAATATACGATGTGCTCTGATGTTCTGAAATAAGTTCTAGAACACTCTAATTACATGGGATGTGGTGATCACTGTTTATGTACCCCGACTCTGAATATTCAAACAGAGGATAGGGTATGTCTCTTTCTCTAGCTCGTGATCTGTCCGTCTGTGTGTTGTCTCTGTCTCTAAAGCGTGATCTGTGCGGGATGTCTCCATCCCTCCCTCCTCTCTGTCTCTAACGTTTGTGTCCCTGTGTTGTCTGTTGGACAGTGCTTTTTATGGTGTATCTCTGTGTGTTGTCTCTGTCTCTAAAATGTGACGTGTACATGTGTTGTCTCTAAATTTGGTCTTTGTGTGTTGTCTGTAGGATGGTGCTGTATGAGTGATCTGTCCCTAAACATGGTATGTCTGTGTCTCTATGTCTGTAGGACGGTGCTGTATGAGTGATCTGACCCTAAACATGGTGTGTTTGTGTCTCTATGTCTGTAGGACGGTGTTGTATGAGTGATCTGACCCTAAACATGGTGTGTCTGTGTCTCTATGTCTGTAGGACGGTGCTGTATGAGTGATCGGACCCTAAACATGGTGTGTCTGTGTCTCTATGTCTGTAGGATGGTGCTGTATGAGTGATCTGACCCTAAACATGGTGTGTCTGTGTCTCTATGTCTGTAGGACGGTGCTGTATGAGTGATCTGACCCTAAACATGGTGTGTCTGTGTCTCTATGTCTGTAGGACGGTGCTGTATGAGTGATCTGACCCTAAACATGGTGTGTTTGTGTCTCTATGTCTGTAGGACGGTGTTGTATGAGTGATCTGACCCTAAACATGGTGTGTCTGTGTCTCTATGTCTGTAGGACGGTGCTGTATGAGTGATCGGACTCTAAACATGGTGTGTCTGTGTCTCTATGTCTGTAGGATGGTGCTGTATGAGTGATCTGACCCTAAACATGGTGTGTCTGTGTCTCTATGTCTGTAGGACGGTGCTGTATGAGTGATCTGACCCTAAACATGGTGTGTCTGTGTCTCTATGTCTGTAGGACGGTGCTGTATGAGTGATCTGACCCTAAACATGGTGTGTCTGTGTCTCTATGTCTGTAGGACGGTGCTGTATGAGTGCTGTCCAGGGTACATGAAGCTGGACGGAATGAAAGGATGCCCTGCAGGTGTGTAGCTACGGTCGGTTACAGTGTATGTAATGTTATCTGGTACAGAATACACAGTGTACTCAAGTTTGTAGTGCACTTAATGTTATAGTGTACTTCAAAGGTTCAACAAGAGGTTAAACTAAGACAAATCAATGGGTATTACATTTTCTCATAAAATGTACGAGTCACAACGCCACACCAACATAAAGATTCAGCTGGCACATCATCCTACCCATACATGTTCCCTTTCAGCATCATCCGGCTGTCTTTGGGGCTCTTTATAGTTGTTAGTTGTTTTAATGAGGCTTGTGTGTGTCCCAAATGGCACTCTATTCCATATGTACTGCAATATTTTAGGGCTCCAATCAAAAGTAGTACACTATATAGGGTATAGGATGTCATTTGGGATCACTCCTGGTATGTAGGGAGATGTAGTCATTATGGTACCTTCTCTTCCCTGTTCCACAGTGGCCCCTATAGACAATGTGTATGGTACCTTGGGCCTGGTCAAGGCCATCTCCACCCAGGAATACTCTCACATCTCCAAGCTAAGGGAGGAGATAGAGGGATCTGGGACATACACCTTCTTCGCTCCCAGCAACGATGCTTGGGACTTGTTAGATGGGGTAAGTCAGGATAAGTGTCATCTCTTACAGCTGGACAATTCCAAGTAATTCAGATAAATTACCTGTAAAAATGAACCCACCAGCGATAGTAGTAACTATTCCAAAACCAAAACCATTCAGTGCTTGTAATGTGACCATTTAAAAGAGCTACAACATAAATCACCAGAATGGTTGCTATACCTGAACCCTACAGCCAGTTGCTGTCATCACTTCATGTTAAGTATATATGTTATCTTAAGCCTTTTTATTCTGCATTTCTTCAACAGGAAGTGCGTAGTGCGTTGGTGAGCAACGTGAACATTGAGCTGTACAACGCCCTGCACTACCACATGGCTAACAAACGCCTACAGACCAAAGACCTGAAGAACGGCCTGGTGGTCGACTCCATGTACAACGACCTGGGACTCTACATCAACCACTACTCCAACGGGGTGAGCATCCCACTAAACCTACACATCATCTTCTGCATCCCAAATGGCACCCTACTCCACATGCAGTGCACTAATTTGACCAGCGTCCATGGAATGTATTGGCGATCCAATAGTTTCCATGCCATGAGATAGGAAAGTTAACATCATGGAGAGCTAAGGCTTTATTGTGTGCAGGTAGTTGTTGAAGGGTGTGTTGTGTGAACATTGGAGAGTTACGGACGGTATGCTGTTGTGTGATGTGTTCAGATACTAACTGTGCTGTGCATGTCCTATGCTGTGTTTTATTATGTATGAAGATCGTGACGGTGAACTGTGCCAGGATTATCCATGGCAACCAGGTTGCCACCAACGGAGTGGTGCACGTCATTGACCGTGTCATCACTGGCGTGAGCAACACCATCCAGGATGTCATTGAGGTTGACGATGACCTCACCACTCTCAGTGTAAGTTTTATTTTCTTCTGTTCTCCTCTCCTCTCTTCTTCCCCCTTCATTTCCATTCCTTTCAATTCCTTTCCTACCTTTTTCTTCATTATGGTTCTCCTCTTGTCTCCTTTCCCCCTCTCGTCTTTTTGTTTTCATTCTATTCGATTTACACAGGGTGGCACACACAGTATTAACGGAGGATATGATGTGTTCTTTCACTACAGGATGTGGCCCTGGCCTCAGGCCTGCTGGACAAGCTGGGACAGCCCGGCCAGTACACCCTGTTTGCCCCCACCAACGATGCCTTCGCCAAGCTGGACTCGGATGTGCTGCAACGACTGATGGGTGACAAGGGTGTCCTCCAAGGTAAACCAAACCGCTGGGCCAGGCTTCAACGGTCTATCACCTCTCTGGAATGTCTTCTATGAATACAGAGAGCAGCTCCCAGGAGAGTACTGTAAAGCAGAGGGCAGGCCATATCCGTGTTTAATGAGATGAAAGTGCAGGAAAAGTAACTCAATGGTTCCCGCTCGCCATGTTTGCAGGGCTGAGTAACCGCAGACTTTTTACATGTACAGTGCCTTGCGAAAGTATTCGGCCCCCTTGAACTTTGCGACCTTTTGCCACATTTCAGGCTTCAAACATAAAGATATAAAACTGTTTTTTTTAATGAAGAATCAACAACAAGTGCGACACAATCATTAAGTGGAACGACATTTATTGGATATTTCAAACTTTTTTAACAAAACAAAAACTGAAAAATTGAGCCGACTAGTTACAGTCTGAGCTGTGGATTTTGAATTTTCAGACAGTTGGCAAACTGAGCGTTCACCACAGTTGTGTGAGTGAGTAATGAAAAACAAAAGAGCTCTAGTTTCAGATGATGGGCTACGAAATAATGGCTATTCAGACATAAACCTTCATACAGTGAAGCTTTTTGATAATTTGACACATTAAAGAGCTAAACATTTACTGTCACTCTATAATTTATGTCTGGGTGGTACACAATAATAAAACACTCTCACTTGTTCCAAAACATTTCCAAAGAGGTATCGTTCATACGGTTCTAAACACCACAGGGCAGGAAGCAGGAAGCACCCCGCTCTGCCTGTGTCCCAAAGGCAGTGCACCTTATTCCCTACTTCGATCATACGGCTATGGTCAACAGTAGTGCACTATTAATAGGGTACCATTTTGGGACACACCCCAGTCAGAGGGTTGGGACTGGAAAGGTTCAGAAGATTCAGAGCATTAGGAGGGTTGGCAGCGGTGTGATGATCCCTAATATTAGTCCTAGGACTTCCCTGAGCTATGAGATCACACAACTTCACACACAGTCGAACAGAGTCAAACAAGGCAGTAAAACAGTCAGGAATCTCCCTGCACTCAATAGTCTCCCGACACCAGAACCCATGAGATCTAAGGGATCTCCAGGTCTCCTGAATTTCATAGGATGCGTCCCAAATGGAACTCGATTCCCTATTTAGAGCACTTATTTTGACCAGGGCCCATAGGGATCTGGTCAAAAGTTGAGCACTTGTAGTCCAAAAAGTGTTTTCCTGTGTTTTATATACACTCGGTGGCCAGTTTATTAGGTACACACATCTAGTACCAGGTTGGACATCTAGAACCAGTGGTTAAGTGGTTAATTTAGAGCGTTAAGCGTTATTAAGAGCGTTGGGCCAGTAACCGAAAAGTTGCTTGTTCGAGTCCATGCGCCAACTAGGTGAAAAATCTGTTGATGTGCCCTTGAGTAAGGCACTTAACCCTAATTACTCCTGATAGTCGCTCTGGATAAGAGTGTCTGCTAAATGACTAAAATGTAAATGTAGAACAGCCTGAATTCTTCGGGCATAGAAAGGTCTCTTGATACCAATTGAGCAACTTAACGTGTGCCAGGAAAACATTGCCTACGCCACTAGCCTGTATCGTTGACACCAGCCAGGATGGGGCCATATATCTTTTACCTCCAGCTAAGGTGTCTTGTGCATGAAGGATTTTTTTGTTAGGTTCAGTTTGATAATGTGCACCTGCTCATTAACTTGCTAACTGAGCCATGCCGTCACACACACTTCATATGAAACAAATGGGGTGGTAAGTGCAGCACAATGTACACAACACTAAATGCTTTACCAAGCTAGCAATCTAGCAAGATGATGAAGAAATATTTAAATTAATTCTCCATTATCCCATACTTCCAGTACCAGTTTGCTTCCTAGCTAACTTTAGCTAAACGGTTAGCATCGCAATTTAGCACAACATAGCTAAATCAAATCAAATCAAATGTATTTATATAGCCCTTCTTACATCAGCTGATATATCAAAGTGCTGTACAGAAACCCAGCCTAAAACCCCAAACAGCAAGCAATGCAGGTGTAGAAGCACGGTGGCTAGGAAAAACTCCCTAGAAAGGCCAAAACCTAGGAAGAAACCTAGAGAGGAACCAGGCTATGAGGGGTGGCCAGTCCTCTTCTGGCTGTGCCAGGTGGAGATTATAACAGAACATGGCCAAGATGTTCAAATGTTCATAGATAGATGACCAGCATGGTCAAATAATAATAATCACAGTAGTTGTCGAGGGTGCAACAAGTCAGCACCTCAGGAGTAAATGTCAGTTGGCTTTTCATAGCCGATCATTAAGAGTATCTCTACCGCTCCTGCTGTCTCTAGAGAGTTGAAAACAGCAGGTCTGGGACAGGTAGCACGTCCAGTGAACAGGTCAGGTTTCCATAGCCACAGGCAGAACAGTTGAAACTGGAGCATCAGCACGGCCAGGTGGACTGAGGACAGCAAGGAGTCATCATGCCAGGTAGTCCTGAGGCATGGTCCTAGGGCTCAGGTCCTCCGAGAGAGAGAAAGAAAGAACGAGAGAAAGAGAGAATTAGAGAGAGCATACTTAAATTCACACAGGACACCGGATAAGACAACAACATTAGCGCAGTTGTCATTATTGGCTATAGAGTAAAAATTAATGAAAACAAAAATGTGCTTTTTAGTCATAATTTGAGTTTAGGGTTAGGCATAAGGTTAGCAGTGTGGTTAACGTTAGGGTTAAGGTTAGGTTTAAAATCATATTTTAAGATGATTTTTTGGGTAGAAATAGGTTGGGTTTATGACTTTGTGGCTGTGATAACTAGTGATGACCCATGAGCACAGCTTGCTAATTAGCTTACATTATCTACAGCAGGCATGAGACAAACAAGCTGCTGCCACATTGTGGCCTGGATTATTTAAACAAAACAAATCGGAGGTTTTGGCCTTCTATGGCGATAACACCATGCGGTAAATTAGTTAATGGACCAATAAGAAAGAGAGATCCAAACCTCTCTGCCAATAACAGCACATTTTCAGTTTTTCCCTCCCCACTCAAACCACTCCCAGACAATCCTAGCAAAGTTCTTGCTTTAGAAATTGCTGTTTGCTAAGAAGCTATTTTTGTTACTTTTTGACCATTTTAATTGAAAACAATCACAGTAAGGTACTACATTTTTACCCAGAAATTATTATATTTTTAGATAAAAATGGCTACATTGGACCTCTAATGGATAATAGGGTGCCATTTGGCACGCACCCTGTGATTCATTCACTATTCTGAAGCCATGCTGGAAATGACATAATCCAATGCAAGGCGCCTCTGTTTCTAGCAGCCAACTGGCCTACTCTCATGTTCATGTTCAAATCTCAGTCAAATTCATCCAGACATGTAATACTAGGTAGCCATGGATTTGCTCCTAAGATCCGATACGGTGCCAGAGCGTATGAAAGTATAAAAACCTATACCAATATCAGATGCTACAGACAGAAGTTGGCAGATCAGCGCTATCAACTGCAGACAAGTCTAGTGGGAAGTTTTTGTGGGTAAATAAGTAGCCTTGCACAAGTGGAACAGCTCATAGGGCAGGAGCCTATCTCCTGATTAGTAGTAGCCTATCTCCTGATTCTGTAGTGTGAGGCAGCTTGATGTACATCCCCAGGACAGGATGCTAGTCCATCACATGGCTTTACCCCCAATCTATCTCCTTAACAATGAGTGACAAGGGAAGATGCACTCAGGTCCCAGTTTTTCAGTCTTTGTTATGACCCTGCCAGGGATTGAAGTCACAATTTTCCAATTTCAGGGCAGACACTCTAACCACAAGGACACTGAGTTGACATTTTCGTGAGAAGATCAATTTTCGTCATGTCTCATGGTCTGACAAACTGTAGCTTGGCTAACTTCCATCGCAGATGCGGGAGGCCGACATAGGAGGATGTGGTGGATTGTAACGCAGTCCATGCAAAAAGTCACTATCTTAAACTGACTGATTTTTGGGGATTCTTTTATTATGTTACTAAGGATAAAAAGTATGCCTTGCTAGTACAGTATATGAATTCAAATTTTCTCAGGATGCTGGGCCAGTCATGTATAATAAAAAAAATGCTGTTAATCAATAACGGTATATATAGAAGTTTCTGAGTCTGTGGATCCGATTAACACTTTTCTCCTATCCTCTCCTCTCCTATCCTCTATCCTCTATCCTCTATCCTCTTCCTCCAGCCCTGCTGAACTTCCACATGCTGAACTCTGTCCAGTGTTCAGAGGGCATCATGTCCGGCCAGACCTTTGAGACCCTGGAGGGCCACAATATTGAGATTGGCTGTGATGGGGAAAGCCTGACGGTGAACGGCATCAAGATGGTGCTGAAGAAAGACATAGTCACCACCAACGGAGTCATCCACCTCATTGACGAGGTCCTCATGCCTGACTCAGGTTAGCTCTCGGCCCACCTAATAAAAATACATGTCATTTGTATAGTGCTTTCATTACAGAGCTGTAACACACATCTCAGAATATGCATGTTTTTGCATTTGCATTTCTTTGTTGAAATGTAAATGGAATGAACTGTTTCGCGAAATACACAACACCTTTATTTGGAGCTCTCTTTGATGTTACACTAGTATACAAGTCAACCATACACATAGGAAAATAGATGGAAACAATGACACAAGGACACCAAGATTAAGATACAATTTTAAAACTCTGAATAAGTGTAGAAGTGTTGATCTTTCAGTGGTAGAAAAGCTTTTAATGGTGTTGTCTGTGTCCTCTAAGCCAAGCAGGTGATGGAGCTGCTCACCCCTTCCCAGTCCACCTTCAGTGACATGGTGTCAGAGCTGGGTCTGTCTGCAGCCATGGAAGCCAAGGCAGAATACACACTACTGGCCCCGCTCAATTCTGTCTTTACTGGTGAGTAACACACTACTGGCCCCGCTCAATTCTGTCTTCACTGGTGAGTAACACACTACTGGCCCCGCTCAATTCTGTCTTCACTGGTGAGTAACACACTACTGGCCCCGCTCAATTCTGTTATCACTGTGATTACACATCATGGCCCGGCTCAATTCTGTCTGTAACACTTCTCTCGTTCCCTTAAACACTCTTGAACATCCTGCACTGAACATCCTATCTCTCTCTGTCTCTCCCTTTCCATTTTGCTCTTTCTAGCTCCTCTCTCCATCCCCATCCTCCTCTCTCTAGCTCCTCTCTCTGACCCCCTCTTCCTCTCTCTAGCTCCTCTCTCTGTCCCCCTCTTCCTCTCTCTAGCTCCTCTATCTATCCCCCTCTTCATCTCTCTAGCTCCTCTATCTATCCCCCTCTTCCTCTCTCTAGCTCCTCTATCTGTCCCCCTCTTCCTCTCTCTAGCTCCTCTCTCTGTCCCCCTCTTCCTCTCTCTAACTCCTCTCTCTGTCCCCCTCTTCCACTCTCTAACTCCTCTCTCTGTCCCCCTCTTCCTCTCTCTAACTCCTCTCTCTGTCCCCCTCTTCCTCTCTCTAACTCCTCTCTCTGTCCACCTCTTCCTCTCTCTACCTCCTATCTCTGTCCACCTCTTCCTCTCTCTACCTCCTCTCTCTATCCACCTCTTCCTCTCTCTACCTCCTCTCTGTCCCCCTCTTCCTCTCTCTAACTCCTCTCTCTGTCCCCCTCTTCCTCTCTCTAACTCCTCTGTCACTACTTTATCACTCCTCTCCTTCTTTCTGTTTCTCTCCTCTCAACAGGTGGGTAATGCACACTGAGCTCCAAACTGTGACATTAGTCTTGCTGTCATGCTGACTCACTAGTAAGCTTCATATACTAGACTTACTATATACGGGTCACCGAGGGAAGAGTGCTGGAATGATTTATAGCTGGAGCTTTTTGCCATGCAAACCAGACACACACACACCGCATAGGAACATAGGAACCTCAAAAGGCGTGGGGAGAGATATCTCCTACCTTAATCCAACATTTGTAACGCACATGTGATAAACTGAACCACAGTATAATAATCACCAGTATGATAGACTAGCTTGCTGCACGCCCCAGGAAATAAAATAATTCCCCAGGGTGGAAAGCTGTGTTACGGCGTTGAGCTCGTAAATTCCCCCACTGAACTGTTCTCTGATTTAGACCCTACATAATCTGTCCATTTTCGACGTAAAGTACAGTGTGGAACAGCTCTGTATCTCAGACAGCTCAGCAGCTGTTAAAAGTTACTCTGTTAATAGAGCCACAGTTTCCTTTCTGGAGGAGGCAGCTCTTCTTCCACAGGACATCAGTATAGTCGGTATGACAACCCCAGGGTAATGCAGACTGGAACAATCCCTGGTTGTGTCCCAAATGGGACCCTATTCCCTATATAGTGCACTACTTTTGACCAGAGCCCTATGGTAATAAGGAAATAAGGAGCCATTTGGGACACTTACAATGTGGCTGATCAATCTGGTTTCCTGGAAAATAAGGTTGACATTTTACAATGACTGACTAGACCACCAGACTGCATCATTAGCCTATATACTTTTTTTATCGTCTGCGTCCTGGGAAAACCTTGTATCTCCATTTTTGCAGAATTGGGGATAGTTTCTAAAAGGTTATTGTTTACAAACATATTTAATGTCATATTTTGATCTCTTACAATGTATCTATATGAAATATCTTGTCTTCCAGATGAGGTGATGTCCATTGACCAGAGCTTTCTGAAGATGATTCTGGAGAACCACATCCTGAAGGAGAAGATTACTCTGGGACAGCTGTACAATGGACAGCGCCTGGAGACCATTGCCGGGAAGTTCCTCAGAGTCTTCATCTACCGCACAGTGAGTCTGTGTGTGTGTGTGGGGGGGGGGGGGTGTCTGTGTGAGTTTGTGTGAGTACATGACAGTGTGTGTGTGTGTGGATGTGCGTGTGTTTCTTGTCTCTGAACAGCTGGTCAAACACAATGGCCATACAACACAAATCCATTTCACTGGGCTATCCATCTACTGGACCGACTAAGAGGCTGTTAATTCAGTAGCTAGCAGACTGTTCAATTCCATGCCTTATAAAGAGCCACTTCAGCAGATGTTCCAACTCAAATTTCAGTTTTAAAGATGCTCAAAACAGAAGTCAGGTGACTGGAGAAACCATTAGCCTAGCTAGCTAGCTATCTGGCTAGCTAACTAGTTAGGTGTTTATTCTAGCATACCCACATACCCAAATATGTAATAATTTTGCTAGAATTAGGATATTAGGACTAGAGTTACATTATTAGGATAAAACCCAGAAAAACAGTTTTCAACAACAACAAAGTAGAGTTTTCACTAAAGTGGTTCTTTAACCTGTCCTGTCTGTCTGTAGGCGGTGTGCATAGAGAACTCCTGCCTGGTGCGCGGCAGCAAGGAGGGCAGTAACGGAGCCCTCCACCTGATGAGGACTCTGATGAAGCCAGCTGAGACCACCATGTTCCAGATCCTCACTGACAACGGAAGATTCAAGTAAGCTGCTTGGGCACATATAGACTCTGTGTGCTTTAGCCTGGTCCCAGATTTGTATGTGCTTCAGCAAATGAAATAGTCAGAGAAGTTAGCTCAAGCTCATACAGATCTGAGACCAGTCTAGTGGAAGGATTTTGATCAAGGGACAGACAAAGATTGTTCTGATTTTGCGGCCAATTCACGAATATACTGTAAACTAAACAGTGTTGGACAACCTTGTCTCACTCCCTACTCGAGAAAGGATGTTCTTTAGCTAATCAAACAGCCACAGAGTCAGAGAGAGTTCACTAGTCAGACAGAGTTCAATCAATTTCATACAGACCTGGGAGCAAGCTGGGAAAACAGTTTATACAGACATGTGGGCCAACTTCTTTCTAAATCACGTACACCTCTTGCAAGTTATCTTATTATCTAATTAATACATAGGATCTCATCACTGAAGAGGATCCTGTTCTATAGGTCAATCGGGTTTGTACATTGTCAAGCCGGCGGTCACGTGTGTTGGCGAGGTAGAGAACCCTGGTCAAACCCGGTCAGAGACAAGTTTAGGGAGGCAGCGCTATATGCTAAGCTATCACACTGGCACCGGTTACCGGTTATACAGTATCTACCCACAGTGGTTGTCATGAGTGGCAGGTAACTGTTTCCTTAATGTTGTTTTGTTTGCAGGATTTTCCTGTCACTGATGGAGACGGCTGGTCTGACTGACCTGCTCAAACAGGAAGGAGAATACACTCTGTTTGCTCCCAGTGATGAGGCCTTCACTGGCGTCAGAGAGAGCGACCTGGCTCTGCTCAGAGGTTGGTTCTTCTCTCTCTCCGTCTCTCTCAGTTACTCTCTCCATCATTTTCTCCGTCCTTCTTAGTCTGTGTCAGTCTCTAAAAAAAAAATCATAGCCAGAGGTTTTTCTTGTCAGGCCACATCATGATGGTCAGGAAAAACTGCTGACCTTAACCATAGCTACCATAGCTACTAGCTTTCTCCTAAAGGTTGTAATGTCAAAGGAACAACCATAAGACTTAGTGGTTGTATGTACGACACGTTCTATGGTACTGTAGTCTTCCGTCTAAAGTCCTGTCTGTCCTGGCCAGGTAATATGAATGCCCTGCGTACCATCCTGCTCTACCACTTCAGTAACGGAGTGTTCATCGGTGGAGGTCTGGAGACTGGGGTGACCAACCTTCTCAAGTCTCTGCAGGGCAATAACCTCCGAGTGCTGCATGTGAGTCAAAATCTCTCAGCATTCAACAAGACTGTAAATATAAGAAATCATGGCATTTTCCAATGTACGTGTGTATGAAAAGCCGGGGGAAAAAGCTATTATCAGACAGACCCTGAAGAGATTGTACAATGTTTTTACAGTGAATCAAGAGCCTCTCCTCCAGATCCACTCAGTATTACTAACATCCGCAATCCTTTGTCATCAACAATGTAAACCAACGTTCAAAGTAGGAATTATGACTAAATATTACTTCTTCGAAAACGTATATATAACATCTGATGAGTAAGAATCCAAAACGTATTTGTTGGATTAACTTCCCCGGAAACAACTTCCCAAACATAATTCAGCATGCTGACAGGATTTAGGATTTCACAAAGGCTTGCATTGACCTTTGATATTTACTGTTTTGACCTTGGGTTAATTTTATACTTAGCTTTTAAGTTTGATTACAGCAATGTCCTTAGGGTCATATTCTAAGATCATTCAAACAAATCCTTTCTTGAAATAAACCATAAAGCCATGTGAAGTCCCTGGATGTTTGTAGTGCAGACTATTCATGATTTAGTTTAGATGACATTTTACTTCTAACAGACAGTTGCATTCCATTGCTAAGCTACACTAAAGATACCCTTAATAAAATATAGTTCACTTAACTACAGTTACTTTGAAAATGTTGTTCACTATATCCAAATTACTTTTTGATAAATGATCATACAGTATGTAAATCTGAAATGTCGTAGGCTACAATCTGCAAGAACATATCACTTTGGGGTCAAATGTCAACAGCATGTTTAATTTAGCCTATTAATTAAAAACAAAAACAATGGTTCAAGTGAGAATTAGGCAGGTCTGATGCCGAAAAGGAAATGAAATCATTGCCTACTTCACCCATATTTTTATTTATTTTTTGCAAAAAAAAGTAGTGTAGTTCCAGTAGTTAGCTACACTGCTACATGACAGAAAAATTATTAACTGATGAATTTAAAACTACCACCAAGTTACTGAAAAATGTACACTACCGTTCATAAGTTGGGCTCACTTAGAAATGTCCTTGTTTTTGAAAGAAAAGCACATTTTATATATATTAAAATAACATCAAATTGATCAGAAATACAGTGTAGACATTATTAATGTTGTAAATGACTATTGTAGCTGGAAACTGCAGATTTTTTATGGAATATCTACGTATATAGCCGTACAGAGGCCCATTATCAGCAACCATCACTCCTGTGTTCCAATGGCACGTTGTGTTAGCTAATCCAACTTCTATAATCAAGTCTACCACTGTAGTGTCGTCTGCAAACTTGATGATTGATTTGGAGGCGTGCATGGCCACGCAGTCATGGGTGAACAGGGTGTACAGGAGAGGGCTGAGAATGCACCCTTGTGGGGCCCCAGTGTTGAGGATCAGCGGGGTGGAGATGTTGTTTCCTACCCTCACCACCTGGGGGCGGCCCGTCAGGAAATCCAGGACCCAGTTGCACAGGGCGGTGTCGAGACCCAGGGTCTCGAGCTTAATGACGAGTTTGGAGGGTACTATGGTGTTAAATGCTGAGCTGTATTCGATGAACAGCATTCTTACATAGGTATTCCTCTTGTCCAGATGGGTTAGGGCAGTGTGCAGTGTGATTGCGATTGCGTCTGTGGACCTATTGGTGCGGTAAGCAAATTGGAGTGGGTCTAGGGTGTCAGGTAGGGTGGAGGTGATATGATCCTTGACTAGTCTCTCAAAGCACTTCATGATGACGGAAGTGAGTGCTACAGGGCGATAGTCGTTTAGCTCACTTACCTTAGCTTTCTTGGGAACAGGAACAATGGTGGCCCTCTTTAAGCATGTGGGAACATCAGGCTGGGATAGGGATTGATTGAATATGTCCGTAAACACACCAGCCAGCTGGTTTGCACATGCTCTGATGACGCGGCTAGTGATGCCATCTGGGCCGGCAACCTGGCGAGGGTTAACACGTTTAAATGTTTTACTCACGTTGGCTGCGGTGAAGGAGAGCCCGCGGGATTTGGTAGCCGGCCGTATCGGTGGCACTGTATTGTCCTCAAAGCGAGCAAAGAAGATGTTTAGTTTGTCTGGGAGCAAGACATCGGGGTCTGCGACAGGGCTGGTTTTCTTTTTGTAGTCCGTGATTGATTGTAGACCCTACCACATACCTCTCGTGTTTGAGCCATTGAATTGCGACTCTACTTTGTCTCTATACTGACGCTTAGCTTGTTTGAATGCCTTGCGGAGGGAATAGCTACACTGTTTGTATTCGGGTCATGTTTCCGGTCGCCTTGCTCTGATTAAAAGCAGTGGTTCACGCTTTCAGTTTTGCGCAAATGCTGCCATCAATCCACGGTTTCTGGTTGGGGAAGGTTTTAACAGTTGCCGTGGGTACAACATCACTGATGCACTTGCTAATAAACTTGCTCACCGAATCAGCATATACTGTACATCAATGTTGTTGTCCGACGCTATCCGGAACATATCCCAGTCCACGTGATCAAAGCAGTCTTGAAGCGTGGAATCAGATTGGTCAGACCAGCGTTGAACAGACCTGAGCAAGGCATTTCCTGTTTTAGTTTATGTCTGCAGGCTGGGAGCAACAAAATGGAGTCATGGTCAGATTGCCAAAAGGAGGGCGAGAGAGGGCTTTGGATGCATCGCAGAAGTTAGAGTAACAATGATCCAGAATTTTGCCGTCACGTGTCGCACATTCGATATGCTGATATAATTTAGGGAGCCTTGTTTTCAGATTAGCCTTGTTAAGATCCCCAGCTACAATAAATGCAGCCTCAGGATATGTGGTTTACATAGAGTCAAATTAAGTTCTTTCAGGGCCGTCGAGGTGTCTACTTGGGGGGGATATACACGACTGTGATTATAATCGAAGAGAATTCTCTTGGTTGATAATGCGGCCGGCAATTGATTGTAAGGAATTCTAGGTCAGGTGAACAAAATTACTTGAGTTCCTGTATGTTATGATCACACCACAACACCACAACTGTTGCAAATGTTCTGTATATAATGGCATCAATGCCAACCTAATTGAGAAACATATGGTGCATTACCAGCTTGTACTCATCAGCTCATCAGTGTTTGGATCTTAATCCTCTCTACTCCTCTCCTCCAGGCTAACAACACAATCAGAGTGAACACTATTGAGGTCCCTGAACACGATATCATGGCCACTAATGGAGCCATTCACTTTGTCAAAACCCTCCTCTACCCTGGTGGTAAGACTGACTCAAACGTCTCTGACTGCCATCTCCTCTGTTGGAGAAACTGATTATACCCTGATTATATTGTCATGTGTTGAGAGACGCACTGTGCAGTGAATCATTTATTGATATAATACACATATTTAGCAGTGCTGAATGGTTCAGTACGTCTAACACCCTGTGCTGTATGTATGCTAATGTATGTATGTAGAGGTAACTGCCAAAATAAAGAACACGCCAACATAGTGTCTTAATAGAGCCAACACAAGCCCGAACATGGTTTTACGCTCATCAAATCATTCAGTGATCACTCGTGCCTTGTGGATGGGGGCATTGTCATTCTATGGGCGCATAGCCATGGTAGCCAAAGAATGGCCTGCCCTGCATTTTTATTCATGACCCTAAGCATGATGATATGTTAATTGCTTAATTAACTCAGGAACCACACCTGTGTGGAGCCCCTGCTTTCAATACCTTGTATCCCTCATTTACTCAAGTGTTTCCAATTATTTATTTTGGCAGTAACCTTTAGTATAAAGTGTTACCAGTATGTCTAACACCCTGTACTGTGCTGTATGAACCCTAGTATAAAGTGTTACCAGTATGTCTAACACCCTGTACTGTGCTGCATGAACCCTAGTATAAAGTGTTACCAGTATGTCTAGTATAACCCTAGTATAAAGTGTTACCAGTATGTCTAACACCCTGTACTGTGCTGCATGAACCCTAGTATAAAGTGTTACCAGTATGTCTAACACCCTGTACTGTGCTGTATGAACCCTAGTATAAAGTGTTACCAGTATGTCTAACACCCTGTACTCTAATGTCCTGTAGAGCTGCCTGCTGGAAACTCTGACCTGCTTGGGCTGCTGAGAAGACTCATCAAGTACATGGAGATCAAGGTACAGTACCAGGCCACACCCACATAAAGGAACAGACCACGCCCATATAATGAACCAGGACAATAGGCCACACCCACATGACTATCGTGCCACAGCATTACTTACAGTACTGAACAAGGCCAGACAGGTTATTATGATTAGGAAAATGACTACAATGCCAGAGAACCCTGAGCTAACAAGATGAGATTAACCTCTAAGTGTTTGTTACAAAATTACCTTAAGATGACAAGACGTCATGTAAAGCCTTGAGCAAATACAGTACCCACCACATAAAAGAGGCAGACATTTCTCCTGCCTTCACAAAACCCAAGCAGTGCATCTGAAGGTTCATTGTTGCCCTCTGCATTGGAGTTGAGCAGAACGATGTGTACACAGACCTACAATAATATGGTTTACAGCCTCTAATCCTACTTTCCATTCATTCGCAGTTCGTGTCAGGATACAGCTATAAGGAAATCCCCCTCACATTCATGAGTGAGTTAAACTATATCTGTTCAAGTCTTAGATGTCCACTGTACTTTTTTGCTTTGAAATTACATTTATTTGTAACTTTGTTGTTGTCCAGTGAGTAACTGCTGTGTGTCTTCTGTTTCTTCTAGAGAGGACGGTCATCACACGCTTCATTGAGTCAGGTAAGTTACAGTTAAAGGATCGAAGCAACATTCTTCATGCATAAATCTTAGCTTTGTGTAATATGCTGAGTGTATAAAGCATTAGAAACACCTTCCTAATATTGAGTTGCACCCCCTTTTTCCCTCAGAACAGCCTCAATTCGTAAGTGCATGAACTCAACAAGGTGTCGAAAGCGTTCCATAGGGATGCTGGCCCATGGTGACTACAATGTTTCCCTAAGTTATATCAAGTTGGCTGGAGGTCCTTTGGGTGGTGGACCATTCTTGATACACATGGGAAACTGTTGACCATGAAAAACCCAGCAGCATTGCAGTTCTTGACACACTCAAACTGGTGCGCCTGGCACCTAATACCATATCATATTTTGCCTTGCCCATTTACCATCTGAATGGCACACATTCACAATTCATGTCTCAATTGCCTCAAGGCTTAAAAATGTTTCTTTAACTTGTCTCCTCCCCTTCATCTACACTGATTGAAGTGAATTTAACAAGTGACATCATTAAGGGATGATATATTTCACCTGGATTCACCAGGTTAGTCTATGTCATGTAATGTTTTGTACACTCAGTGTATATAATTGTAAATGATATTTCACATTTAGTCTTGGAAAGACTTGAAGACATTGTGCTACAAGAGTTGATATAATAGTTGGCACAGTTCAGATAGGGAGGATATCGGCCTTCAATGAAATTCATGACCCACGTCCAAGAGGAAAAACCATTATGGCTGTTCAGATAGCAACAAGAAAATACTTGCCATAGTAGCAGACACCTGGGAAGGTTTTTATCTGTTCTGGGTAAAATAACCCTTCTTTATTGGGCTTAATCCTGACCTTTGATTTGTGTTGTTAATTCCTGACTTCAAAGAGAAATATACACAGAAGTTCAAGTTACTGTCTATACAATTATCTCTAGTCAAGATTCTGAAAGAGATACACTACCGGTCCAAAGTTTTAGAACACCTACTCATTCAAAGGTTATTCTTTATTTTGACTATTTTTTTACATTGTAGAATAATAGTGAAGACATCAAAACTATGAAATAACACATGGAGTCATGTAGTAACCAAAAAGTGTTATATTTGAGATTCTTCAAATAGCCACCCTTTGCCTTGATGACAGCTTTGCACACTCTTGGCATTCTCTCAACCAGCTTCACCTGTAATGTTTTTCCAACAGTCTCGAAGGAGTTCCCACATATGCTGAGCACTTGTTATATGCTTTTCCTTCACTCTGCGGTCCAACTCATCCCAAACCATCTCAATTTGGCAAAATATCAAAACCAGATCCGAGTCCAGACAGTACAGAGTAACAGAAAGGCTCGTGGTCAAGGCAGGCAGAATGGTCAGGCAGGTGAGTACAGAGTCCAGAACAAGCAAGGGTCAAAATCGGGAGGACTAGAAAAAGGAGAACAGAAAAAGCAGGAGTATGGGAAAAACCGCTGGTTAACTTGAAACATACAAGACTAACTGGCACAGAGAGACAGGAAACACGGGGATAAATACACTGGGGAAAATCAGCGACACCTGGAAGGGGTGGAGACAATCATAAGGACAGGTGAAACAGATGAGGGCGTGACAGGCACACCTGTTAATTGAAATGCATTCCAGGTGACTACCTCATGAAGCTGGTTGAGAGAATGCAAAGAGTGTGCAAAGCTGTCATCAAGGCAAAGGCTGGCTACTTTGAAGAATCTCAAATATAAAAAATATTTTGATTTGTTTAACACTTTTTTGGTTACTACATGATTTCATATGTGTTATTTCATAGTTTTGATGTCTTCACTATTATTCTACAGTGCAGAAAATAGGAAAAACAAGGAAAATCCCTTGAATGAGTAGCTGTTCTAAAACTTTTGACCGGTAGTGTAGTTGCAATTCTAAGGGGAAAACTGATGTCATGGAGAAAGCCTTTACCTGGAAAGTATCCGCAAAGCACATATCCACAATTCCTTTGATTATGTAAAATATTCCAGTTGTATGAATCCTTTTAGAGTCTGTGAAATATTGCCATTCAGTCTAATTTGATAAAACCTATAAATTGTCATCTCTACTAAAGAAGGAGTAGAGGAACCACTGACACACTACATGTCTGTAGTTTGTGGAGTCTAGAGTTTCTAAGTTCATTCGATCCTTCAGATCTCACTAGTGTGCCCTTTAAACTTCATGTTCTTCAATGACGCTTTTGTTGTTATTTATTCCAGTTAATAAACTTGTTGTCCTCTCTCTCTCTTTCAAAAGTTCCTGATGTGACCCATGTGACTAGGGTTATCGAAAGGGAGCCTACCATCACCAAGGTGACAAGGGTGATTGAGGGAGAGCCTACCATCACCAAGGTGACAAGGGTGATTGAGGGAGAGCCTACCATCACCAAGGTGACAAGGGTGATTGAGGGAGAGCCTATCATCACCAAGGTGACAAGGGTGATTGAGGGAGAGCCTACCATCACCAAGGTAACACCAATGTAACAACCCATGTTTCAACTGTTGTACCCAGCCATGTACCCACCCATGTACCCACCCATGTACCCACCTAATCACTTTTAGCAATCGGGAAAAGCATTACATAACTTTAATACATGATTTTGATTATTAGGTGACCAGAGTCATTGAAGGTGAGCCAAAGTTCACCAAGGTCACTCGACTCATCGAGGGAGAGCCCAAGGTCACCAAAGTTACGAGAGTGGTCTCAGGTACGTACCTCACAGACACACATGTCTTTATTGACTCTTGTCCATGAGGTCTGAAGAACTCTGGGTACATAGTAACATCTAGTAAAATAAACGTATTGTAGGCTACAGTATGCTATGCCTGTTTTGGTCTATAGTTGCTATATAGTGTATTGATGCACTACATGAAACAAAGAAGGGTGTGTTTGGTTTGCTGAGGTGAGACACAGTCTTTTGTACTGAATCCCCTCTACTGTACGTCACCCCCCTCATGACTTCTACAGCTGCCCCTCTGTGAATACATGATGTTTCTATGTGAAGACTGATGTAGTGTTTTATTATGATGTCATCCACAGGTCCTCAGTACTCAGCCAGCAACAGTGGCTCCAGCATTGGTATCGCAAACCTCCAGCAGAAAGGTCAGTAACATCACCCCTCTGGTCAAAGATAACTTAATATAGAGGAAATAATGCAATGTTTCATTGAAAATCACGTATATGCATGTCACTGGGTGGACATGTGACAGGTTGTTAGAATCTGGGTTTAGTAGATAGTGTGAAGCAGAGACTGACGAACAGGATTCAAACTAACTGTCACATTTCCACCCTGGGATATTTGACGTCGTAAATGTGTCTTCACAGTGGGAAACCCAAGACCAGTAATTAGCAGGAGAATTCCAGGTAAAACATTATTCCTTGGAAGGATTCAAATGATTGGCAATATCATCCTATGAGGAGCTGTAATTGCGACCATATACATAGAATGACCAAGAACATTGACTTGAATGGGAATGTCCATTCTAGGAACTTTATTTCTATGATTTTGAGTGTATGATGATCTTTCTGTTGTCTCTGTTCCTAGCTGGTCCCAGAAGGAATGTCAGACCAAAGGAACAAAGTGCATGAACATGGACAGACCAGGTGACTGAAGATGCACCAGCAACCAGAGAGGAACAACAGAGATAATGTCAATGATTGGTCTCCCATACAAGCGCTACACTCCAAATGACCTGTGTGTAGACATACAGAACTTGAACTTAGTGAGACCAGTAAAGCCATTTGCTAAACAAAACACAAATCATTGGTGAATGTATCTAAAGATAACTAAAAGCCATCAATATATGTAAATAGTGTACACATATTTGTGGGTTTTGGGGGTGTATTAGAGATTAAAGATTAAAAGCTAGCCAGAGGTAGCAAAATTATCTTTAAAACCAAGCTATTGGAAGCCTTGACCATTGGTTGATGTGATACAACAGGATTTTTGGGAAGTTTTAGTAATTTTGGGGAACTTTTTAAATTTACCTCTGCATAATATCAAGTTTGTGATGCTCACATAAAAATAAATAAAATTACAAATGTGATTGCTATTTTCTGACTGTACTTCTGCAAATGTTTATATTTTTCTACCAGATGTAATTTCAGCTCTGATCTGACTTGAATGTCACAGTAGTGTGTTTGCTTTCTCTTTCTGCCTTTGTCTACCTAGCTAAACATTCAGCTCTGATCTGACTTGAATGTCACAGTAGTGTGTTTGCTTTCTATTTCTGCCTTTCTGTCTACCTAGCTAAACATTCAGATATTGATCTTGTCTTTGCTTTTAGATGTTTCAAATGTGCAACATTCTGACAAACTTAACTTTTCACATACTGTATTCTCTCAATAGCTTTTTTTACTGCAGTTTTGAAACCTTTTTCAATAAAGTATATTCTTGGATATGAAGTGCATCATTCGCCAGGAGAAAAACCTTAGTTGGAAAACCTTTTAGTAGTTCATCACTATAAGGAAATAAAGTCAAGTTACATTTTAGAATCACATTTACTCAATTTGCGGAGAAGATGTATGATAACCAAATCTAATTTGTGCCAGTGTACTGGTCCCTGCCTACTTAATTCCATTTTCTTAGTATAACGCTAGTTATTTGAGGAGGGAAAAGGGATTCTGTTTTTTAGATCTCCCAAAAACTATAGAAGAGTCTGACATTGCTAGAATTGTTACTTTAACCTAGCTCCCTCTAAAGAGAAACTCATAAAGTGAGAACGAAGCCAAATATAAAGCAAATGTCAAATATCAGAGTGTGAATGATACCGTGACATTCAGGGGTCTCTATTTTTTTGACTGGACCTCCTGTGTGCATGCGCTTGCGCATACATAAAAAAAAGACATGTAAAGACATGTCATTTAACAGTATTTTTTATTTATTACCTTTTAATTTGTCATGAACACAACCAATCATGATGTTTTCAACTTATTAAATCACTGTGCACTGTTTGGATGCTGGAACTGTTTTGGAGTGGACGAACATGCGCAGGTCGCCTACTTTTTGAAGTGATTTGTTTGACAATAAGATGAAAACATCATGACTGGTTGTGGTCATGCCAACTTAAAAGTGAATAAGTAAAAAACACCATTAAATGACGTCTTTACTATTAGGCCCATAAAAAAATGTCATGAAAGTTTGTGCACACATAGGAGGTCCAGTCAAAAAAAATAGAAACCCCTGAATGTCAGACTTTAAGGGTGAAGAGTTTAGACTAAGACTTTAAGGGTTCTTCGCACCATTTGATGAATGGAAATAGACATCTGTTACTAAACACCAAAAAGTGTAATGACATTCTACTATTGTCATTGGGTCTACACTCTTAGACTTTTTATGTAGAACGAAAAGTGTAATGACATTCTACTATTGTCATTGGGTCTACACTCTTAGCCTTTATGTAGAACGAAAAGTGTAATGACATTCTACTATTGTCATTGGGTCTACACTCTTAGCCTTTATGTAGAACGAAAAGTGTAATGACATTCTACTATTGTCATTGGGTCTACACTCTTAGCCTTTATGTAGAACGAAAAGTGTAATGACATTCTACTATTGTCATTGGGTCTACACTCTTAGCCTTTATGTAGAACGAAAAGTGTAATGACATTCTACTATTGTCATTGGGTCTACACTCTTAGCCTTTATGTAGAACGAAAAGTGTAATGACATTCTACTATTGTCATTGGGTCTACACTCTTAGCCTTTATGTAGAACGAAAAGTGTAATGACATTCTACTATTGTCATTGGGTCTACACTCTTAGCCTTTATGTAGAACGAAAAGTGTAATGACATTCTACTATTGTCATTGGGTCTACACTCTTAGACTTTATGTAGAACGAAAAGTGTAATGACATTCTACTATTGTCATTGGGTCTACACTCTTAGACTTTATGTAGAACGAAAAGTTGGGACACCTAAAAAGGGGGTGAGATAGGAGAGTGTCCCGGGATGTACAGACACATGAGATTCTTTTTTAAACCATGACACAGAGGTGGGGGTATTAGTTGAATTTGGAATGCTCTTATTTTCATATATACCACTGTACAGTAGCAGTACAAATTGCATTAAAAACAATAGGCAAATGGTTAAATTAGCATTATTTAGAAATCCCCCAAAATCTGACTTTGTTGCATTTAGGGGGCCTCATGTCTCATTCAGCAGGTCCAGAGTACTGCTGGTTTTCTGCTCTACCTGATAATGAATTGCACCCACCTGCTGTCCCAGTTCTAAATCAATCCCTGATTAGAGGGGAAGGATGAAAATCAGAAGTAGAACTGGCTTCGAGGTCCAGATTAACATTTTTGTGTTTGTAGGGCCATAGCGTACTTGCTATATGATTGGTACGTCAACTATCTGCTTCTATCCAGACTATAACCACAACCAGCTGATCCCAGAACAGGAGATGTATTGCTCTGGCAGGAATACAGATCAGATCAGGAGGTTATTATCTCGATCTGGCTGCAGATCTACAAACAGAGGCCAAGTGTTAGTGTACAATAAGCCAGTGTTTATGGCTATACGGTTCAACAGTTGCACTAATAGTTCCTTTCACTGGATCCTACACTATTTTAGAAAAAATGGTTATTTGTCTGTACTCACCACAGGAGGTTGGTGGCAACTTAATTGGGAAGGATGGGCTCGTGGTAATGGCTGGAGCGGAGTTAGTGGAATTGTTATGCAGGTGAGTGAGGACCCAAAAGCGGTTTAACAGAAACAGTCTTTTAATGTCCAAACACAGGGAAGACATAAATCCTCTTCAGATGTATCGGTTGACAAAATAGACAACCCGCAGAGAGGGCGACAAATAAATCATAAAGTCCTCTGATCTTTACAGGAGAGTCCCCTTCTAGCAGCAGAGGAGAATAGCAGGGTTAGCGGCAACAGACTGCTGGTCTCTCCGGGTAGGCGCGGGTTGTAGAGGACAGAGGTACCTGATCACACGTAGCATCTGATGAAGAGGCAGATTACGACAGGACGGGACAAGGGTGAAGCAAACGAGAATCTGACAAAGACAGAAGCAGAAACAGAGAGAGAAATAGAGACCTAATCAGAGGAAAAAAGGGAACAGGTGGGAGAGAGTAAACGAGGTAGTTAGAGGAGATGAGGAACAGCTGGGGGAAGGAAAGGGAGAGAAGGTAACCTAATACGACCAGCAGGGGGAAACGAAGTGAAGAGAAAGAACAGGAACAAGACATAACATGACAATACATGACAGTACCCCCCCACTCACCGAGCGCCTCCTGGCGCACTCGAGGAGGAAACCTGGCGGCAACGGAGGAAATCATCGATCAGCGAACGGTCCAGCACGTCCCGAGATGGAACCCAACTCCTTTCCTCAGGACCGTACCCCTCCCAATCCACTAGGTACTGATGACCACGGCCCCGAGGACGCATGTCCAAAATCTTACGGACCCTGTAGATAGGTGCGCCCTCGACAAGGATGGGGGGAGACGAACGGGGGCGCGAAGAAAGGGCTTAACACAGGAGACATGTAAGACCGGGTGGACGCGACGAAGAAGAAGTCGCACTGCGACAGGATTAATGACCTGAGAAATACGGAACGGACCAATGAACCGCGGGGTCAACTTGCGAGAAGCTGTCTTAAGGGGAAGGTTTTGAGTGGAGAGCCATACTCTCTGACCGCGACAATATCTAGGACTCTTAGTCCTACACTTATTAGCGGCTCTCACAGTCTGCGCCCTATAACGGCAAAGTGCAGACCTGACCCTCTTCCAGGTGCGCTCACAACGTTGGACAAAAGCCTGAGCGGAGGGGACGCTGGACTCAGCGAGCTGGGACGAGAACAGAGGAGGCTGGTACCCGAGGCTACTCTGAAAAGGAGATAGCCCGGTCGCAGACGAAGGAAGCGAGTTGTGAGCGTATTCTGCCCAGGGGAGCTGTTCTGCCCAAGACGCAGGGTTACGAAAGAAAGACTGCGTAAGATGCGACCAATAGTCTGATTGGCCCGTTCTGCTTGACCGTTAGACTGGGGGTGAAAACCGGAAGAGAGACTGACGGAAGCCCCAATCAAACGGCAAAACTCCCTCCAAAATTGAGACGTGAATTGCGGACCCCTGTCCGAAACGGCGTCTGACGGAAGGCCATGAATTCTGAAAACATTCTCAATGATGATTTGTGCCGTCTCTTTAGCAGAAGGAAGCTTAGCGAGGGGAATAAAATGAGCCGCCTTAGAGAACCTATCGACAACCGTTAGAATAACAGTCTTCCCCGCTGACGAAGGCAGTCCGGTAATAAAGTCTAAGGCGATGTGAGACCACGGTCGAGAGGGAATGGAAAGCGGTCTGAGACGGCCGGCAGGAGGGGGAGTTACCGGACTTAGTCTGCGCGCAGTCCGAACAAGCAGCCACGAAACGACGCGTGTCACGCTCCTGAGTGGGCCACCAAAAACGCTGGCGAATAGAAGCAAGCGTACCCCGAACGCCGGGGTGGCGGCTAACTTGGCAGAGTGAGCCCACTGAAGAACGGCCAGACGAGTAGGAACGGGAACGAAAAGAAGGTTCCTAGGACAAGCGCGCGCGACGGAGTGTGAGTGAGTGCTTGCTTTACCTGCCTCTCAATTCCCCAGACAGTCAACCCGACAACACGCCCCTCAGGGAGAATCCCCTCGGGGTCGGTGGAGGCTACTGAAGAACTGAAGAGACGGGATAAAGCATCAGGCTTGGTGTTCTTAGAGCCCGGACGATAAGAAATAACGAACTCGAAACGAGCGAAAAACAGCGCCCAACGAGCCTGACGCGCATTAAGTCGTTTGGCAGAACGGATGTACTCAAGGTTCCTATGGTCAGTCCAAACGACAAAAGGAACGGTCGCCCCCTCCAACCACTGTCGCCATTCGCCTAGGGCTAAGCGGATGGCGAGCAGTTCGCGGTTTCCCATCATAGTTACGTTCCGACGGCGACAGGCGATGAGAAAATACGCGCAAGGGTGGACCTTGTCGTCAGAATGGGAGCGCTGGGAAAGAATGGCTCCCACGCCCACCTCTGACGCGTCAACCTCGACAATGAACTGTCTAGAGACGTCAGGTGTAACAAGGATAGGTGCGGATGTAAAACGCTTCTTGAGGAGATCAAAAGCTCCCTGGGCAGAAACGGACCACTTAAAGCACGTCTTGACAGAAGTAAGGGCTGTGAGAGGAGCTACCACCTGACCGAAATTACGGATGAAACGACGATAGAAATTCGCGAAGCCGAGAAAGCGCTGCAGCTCGACACGTGACTTAGGGACCGGCCAATCGCTGACAGCTTGGACCTTAGCGGGATCCATCTTAATGCCTTCAGCGGAAATAACAGAACCGAGAAATGTGACGGAGGAGGCATGAAAAGAGCACTTCTCAGCCTTCACATAAAGACAATTCTCTAAAAGGCGCTGGAGGACACGTCGAACGTGCTGAACATGAATCTGGAGTGACGGTGAAAAAATCAGGATATCGTCAAGGTAAACGAAAACAAAGATGTTCAGCATGTCTCTCAGTACATCATTCACTAATGCCTGAAAGACAGCTGGAGCGTTAGCGAGGCCGAACGGCAGAACCCGTATTCAAAGTGCCCAAACGGAGTGTTAAACGCCGTTTTCCACTCGTCCCCCTCACTGATGCGCACGAGATGGTAAGCGTTACGAAGGTCCAACTTAGTGAAAAACCTGGCTCCCTGCAGGATCTCGAATGCTGAAGACATAAGGGGAAGCGGATAACGATTCTTAACCGTTATGTCATTCAGCCCTCGATAATCCACGCAGGGGCGCAGGGTCCCGTCCTTTTTCTTAACAAAAAAAACCCCCGCTCCGGCGGGAGAGGAGGAAGGGACTACGGTACCGGCGTCGAGAGCTACAGACAAATAATCTTCGAGAGCCTTACGTTCGGGAGTCGACAGAGAGTATAGTCTACCCCGGGGAGTGGTTCCCGGAAGGAGATCAATACTACAATCACTGACCGTGCGGAGGAAGGGAGGTGGCCCTGGACCGACTGAACACCGTGCGCAGATCGTGATATTCCTCCGGCACCCCTGTCAAATCACCAGGCTCCTCCTGTGAAGAAGAGACAGAGGAAACAGGAGGGATAGCAGACATTAAACACTTCACATGACAAGAGACGTTCCAGGAGAGGATAGAATTACTAGACCAATTAATAGAAGGATTATGACACACTAGCCAGGGATGGCCCAAAACAACAGGTGTAAAAGGTGAACGAAAAATTAAAAAAAAAAAAAAAAGAAATGGTTTCGCTATGATTACCAGAGACAGTGAGGGTTAAAGGTAGCGTTTCACGCTGAATCCTGGGGAGAGGACTACCATCCAAGGCGAACATGGCCGTGGCTCCCTAACTGTCTGAGAGGAATGTCATGTTCCCGAGCCCAGGCTTCGTCCATAAAACAGCCCTCCGCCCCAGAGTCTATCAAGGCACTGCAGGAAGCTGCCGAACCGGTCCAGCGTAGATGGACCGACAAGGTAGTACAGGATCTTGAAGGAGAGACCTGAGTAGTAGCGCTCACCAGTAGCCCTCCGCTTACTGATGAGCTCTGGCTTTACTGGACATGAAATGACAAAATGACCAGCGGAACCGCAATAGAGACAGAGGCGGTTGGTGATTCTCCGTTCCCTCTCCTTAGTCGAGATGCGAATACCCCCAGCTGCATAGGCTCAGCACCTGAGCCAGTGGAGGAAGATGGTAGTGATGCGGAGAGGGGGGCAACGGATAACGCGAGCTCCCTTCCACGAGCTCGGTGACGAAGATCAACCCGTCGTTCTATGCGAATAGCGAGTTCAATCAAGGAATCCACGCTGGAAGGAACCTCCCGGGAGAGAATCTCATCCTTTACCTCCACGCGGAGACCCTCCAGAAAACGAGCGAGCAAAGCCGGCTCGTTCCAGTCACTGGAGGCAGCAAGAGTGCGAAACTCTATAGAGTAATCAGTTATGGATCGATTACCTTGACATAGGGAAGACAGGGACCTGGAAGCTTCTTCCCCAAAAACAGAACGATCAAAAACCCGTATCATCTCCTCATTAAAGTTCTGATACTGGTTAGTACACTCAGCCCTCGCCTCCCAGATTGCCGTGCCCCACTCACGAGCCCGTCCAGTAAGGAGAGATATGACGTAGGCGATACGAGCTGTGCCCCTGGAGTACGTGTTGGGCTGGAGAGAAAACACAATATCACACTGGGTGAGGAACAGCTGGGGGAAGGAAAGGGAGAGAAGGTAACCTAATACGACCAGCAGGGGGAAACGAAGTGAAGAGAAAGAACAGGAACAAGACATAACATGACAATACATGACAGGAATGGTATCAAATACATCAATACACCATATCAGACCACCATATCCATTTGACGTTAGCTGCAATATGTAACTTTATGGTTGACCCGACCATAAGTCTGAACAATAAAAATTACCAAATAAAATGGCAGTAAACCCAAAATGGCTTTGTAAATAAAAGTATACCAGTGACTGAGCCTACCAGGTACTGAGCCTACGAGTGACTAGAGAAGGCCAGCCAACCCTGGTATACAAAGTGCAGTGGTGCGTAAGTGTTTTGCAGTTTAAAATAAATCTCAATGCGCCATGGTAAAGGGTATCAATTGATCTCAAACACTGAGCAGAAGCATTCATATATAAAATATCCCCATAGTCTAGTAAAGGCATAAATGTAGCTGATACTAGCCTCCTTCTGGCTTCAAAAGAAAAACAGGCCTTATTCCTAAAATAAAATTGCAACTTCAATTTTTTTGTAAGTTGTTAAATGTGCAAATTAAAAAGAGAGTCCGTCATCAATTAAAATTCCAAGATATTTATATGAGGTTACAGCCTCAATCTCATTGCCCTGACAGGTAGTAATAGGTGAAAGGTTCAGAGATATATGTTTTGCTTTAGAAAACACCATAATTTTAGTTTTGTAAGTATTGAATATAAGCTTCAAAAACTTCAAAAGGTATGTTGAACAGTATAAAAAGTATAAACAGTATAAAAAGCAGTCTTCAAGTTCTGGAAAGCTTTTGCGAGAGATGAGGCACAACAATAAATAACAGTATCATCAGCATAAAAGTGAAGTTGCACATTTTACAAATTGTTGTCTAAATTATTTATATAAATAGTGAATAAGAGGGGACCAAGTACAGCGCCCTGGGGCACACCATTACAGACAGACAATTTGACAGATATGAGCCCATCAAATTGAGTGCACTTAGTTCTATCAGACAGATAGTTAGCAAACCATGCAACTGCATGTTCCGAAAGACCTACACTCGACAATCTCTGCCTCAGTATAGCATGATCAACTGTATCAAAAGCCTTAGAGAGATCAATAAAAAGTGAGACACAGCACTGTTTTTTTTGTCAAGGGCTTCAGTGATATCATTTAAAACCTTCATGGCTGCTGTAATTGTGCTATACTTCTTCCTGAAGCCCGATTGGTACATTGATAAAATAGAGTTAGTATTTAAAAACTCTTTTAGTTGTTCACTCACAAGGGTTTCAGGTATTTTTACCAGGGGTGAGAGCTTTGAGATTGGTTTATAATTATTTAAAAGAGTTGGATCTGTGATAGAACAAATGCTGATTTCCAGATCTTTGGAATGTCATTACATTCCAGGATTAGATTGAACAGATATGTAAGTGGTTCAGCTATGAAATCAGCTGCCAGATTTAAAAAGCAGGGATCAAGAAGATCAGGACCCACAGGCTTTCTCTGATCTAAGGATTTCAGGGCTATGTACCTCCTGCACTGAGAATGGCAAAAAGCTAAAAGTTTGACCAGCTCTCGCTGGTTCATCCACACAGGGTTGTACAGAGACAGAGAACACTGAATCAAACAGCCTACCAGATGATACAAAGTGCTCATTGAAACAATTCATCATTGTCATATACAGTCGTGGCCAAAAGTTAGAGAATTTTTGAGAATGACACAAATATTAATTTTCAAAGTCTGCTGCCTCAGTTTGTATGATGGCAATTTGCATATACTCCAGAATGTTATGGGTTGTGCCATGGTGGAGATCTTTGTGGGCTTTACTCGGCCTTGTCTCAGGATGGTAAGTTGTTGGTTGAAGATATCCCTCTATTGGTGTGGGGGCTGTGCTTTGGCAAAGTGTGTGGGGTTATATCCTTCCTTTTTGGCCCTGTCCGGGGGTATCATCGGATGGGGCCACAGTGTCTCCTGACCCCTCCTGTCTCAGCCTCCAGTATTTATGCTGCAGTAGTTTGTGTCGGGGGGCTTTCTTTCTCTCTCTCGGAGGACCTGAGCCCTAGGACCATGCCTCAGGACTACCTGGCATGATGACTCCTTGCTGTCCCCAGTCCACCTGGCCGTGCTGCTGCTCCAGTTTCAACTGTTCTGCCTGCGGCTATGGAATACGTGCTACCTGTCCCAGACCTGCTGTTTTCAACTCTCTAGAGACAGCACGGGGGTAGAGATACTCTTAATGCTTGGCTATGAAAATCCAACTGACATTTACTCCTGAGGTGCTGACTTGCTGCACCCTCGACAACTACTGTGATTATTATTATTTGACCATGCTGGTCATTTATGAACATTTGAACATCTTGGCCATGTTCTGTTATAATTTCCACCCGGCACAGCTAGAAGAGGACTGGCCTCCCCTCATAGCCTGGTTCCTCTCTAGGTTTCTTCCTAGGTTTTGGCCTTTCTAGGGAGTTTTTCCTAGCCACCGTGCTTCTACACCTGCGCTGTTTGGGGTTTTAGGCTGGGTTTCTGTGCAGCACTTTGAGATATCAGCTGATGTACGAAGGGCTATATAAATACATTTGATTTGAAATTTGATTTGATTCACAGGCAAGGATATTGCTGCCAGTAAGATTGCACCTAAATCAACCATTTATCGGATCATCAAGAACTTTAAGGAGAGTGGTTCAATTGTTGTGAAGAAAGCTTCAGGGTGCCCAAAAAAAGTCCAGCAAGTGCCAGGACCGTCTCCTAAAGTTGATTCAGCTGCGGGATCGGGGCACCACCAGTCTTGCTCAGTAACGGCAGCAGGCAGGTGTGAGTGCATCTGCACCCACAGTGAGGCGAAGACTTTTGGAGGATGGCCTGGTGTCAAGAATGGCAGCAAAGAAGCCATTTCTCTCCAGGAAAAACATCAGGGAAAGACTGATATTCTGCAAAAGCTACAGGGGTTGGACTGCTGAGGACTGGGGTAAAGTCATTTTCTCTGATGAATTCCCTTTCCGATTGTTTGGGGCATCCGGAAAAAAGCTTGTCCAGAGAATACAAGGTGAGCGCTACCATCAGTCCTGTGTCATGCCAACAGTAAAGCATACTGGGACCATTCAAGTGTGGGGTTGCTTCTCAGCCAAGGGAGTGGGCTCACTCACAATTTTGCCTAAGAACACAGCCATGAATAAAGAATGGTACCAACACATCCTCAGAGAACAACTTCTCCCAACCATCCAGGAACAGTTTGGTGACAAACAATGCATTTTCCAGCATGATGGAGCACCTTGCCATAAGGAAAAAGTGATAACTAAGTGGTTCGGGAAACTAAACATCGTTATTTTGGGTCCATGGCCAGGAAACTCCCCAGACCTTAATCCCATTGAGAACTTGTGGTCAATCCTCAAGAGGTGGGTGGACAAACAAAACCCCACAAATTCTGACAAACTCCAAGCACTGATTATGCAAGAATTGGCTGCCATCAGTCAGTATTTGGCCCAGAAGTTAATTGACAGCATGCCAGGGCGGATTGCAGAGGTCTTGAAAAAGAAGGGTCAACACTGCAAATGTTGACTTTTTGCATCAACTTCATGTAATTGTCAATAAAAGCCTTTGACACTTATGAAATGCTTGTAATTATACTTCAGTATTCCATAGTAACATCTGACAAAAATATCTAAAGACACTGAATCAGTAAACTTTGTGAAAATTAATATTTGTGGCATTCAAAACTTTTGGCCACGACTGTACAGCAACAAAGTCCTTCAGTACACATGACGGTAATTCATTAACATTACTGTTACCAGACATAGACTTAATAGCCTTCCAAAACCTTCTAGGGTTATTCAGATTATTAGTGGTAACAGACATAAAATATTCCGACTTGGCCTTCCTGAGAAGAAAAGAACACTTGTTTCGTAACTGCCTAAAAATAAGCCAATCAGCATCAGAACATGATTTCCTTGCTTTAGCCCAGGCTAGACTACGGTTGTGAATAATACAAGACAGCTCAGAAGAAAACCATGGATTATCCCACCCTTTAACTCTGAACCTGCAGAATGGGGCATGTTTGTTTACTATTTGGGAAAAAAACATAATGAAAGAATTTCCAGGCAGTTTCCACATCAGGAATAAGCTCAATCCTGCTCCAGTCAAAATAAAACAAATAATGAAAGAAAGCCTGCTCATTAAAACTCCAATTTCTCTTACGAATAAAGCGTGGGTTTGTCTTAGGAACCTTAGTATTTCTAACAGCACAATGGTCACTTAAATCATTACAAATAACACCCGCCGCAGAATATTTATATGGAACATTTGTCAATATCTGTACGCTTGTCTTCGTCCTCCTCTGACGAGGAGTAAGAAATGTCAGACCAATGCGCAGTGTTCATCTTTTTAATAAACTGAACACTAAATACAAAGTAACAAAAGAGAACAAGCAAAACAGATCCATCAGGTGCAACACACACTAAACAGAAAATATTCAGCCACGAAACACAATAGAAAACCGGCTACCTAAATATGGTTCTCAATCAGGGACAGCTGCCTCTGATTGAGAACCATACCAGGCCAAACACAGAAATAGCAAATCATAGAAAAACTAACATAGACAACCCATCCAACTCACACCTTGACCATACTAAAACAAAGACATAACAAAATAACTAAGGTCAGAACGTGACAATATCAAATCAATCAGGGTAGATTTATCTGGACATTTGAGATTTGGGCGAGTGGGTGAGTTAATCAACTGGGTAAGATTCATAGAATTACAAAACATTTTTAAATCATCAGACACCGGCTTTAACCAACACCAGTTGAGATCACCAATCAAGATCATTTCACTGTAAAGAAGTTTAGACATGAGGTGCATCAGAGAAGAACATCCATCACCGAGAGCAGAGGGGAGTCTATAACAGCCAATCACAGTTATAGAGAGACCCATTTGAAACCTCAATATTCAAAGCAAGAAATTCCAACTGTTTACAAAAAGTTTCAGACTTACAAGGAATTTAGTCTTTACATATATAGCCACCACCCCACCTTACTTAACTCGATCAGTGCGATACACATTGTAACCATTTATACAAATATCCTTTTTTGAAACCAGGCTTGCTGAGCCAGGTTTCAAAAAACACAATTACATCAGCATCAGTTGGTTTAGCCCAAATCCTAACCCCATCCATTTTTGACAACAGGCTATGTACAGTGCCTTGCGAAAGTATTCGGCCCCCTTGAACTTTGCGACCTTTTGCCACATTTCAGGCTTCAAACAAAAAGATATAAAACTGTATTTTTTTGTGAAGAATCAACAACAAGTGGGACACAATCATGAAGTGAAACGACATTTATTGGATATTTCAAACTTTTTTAACAAATCAAAAACTGAAAAATTGGGCGTGCAAAATTAGCGCCCTTAGCTCTGTCGGGGAGGGGACGGTCATCAGTGCAACGTCTGTCTCCCTTCTCGATAGGGCAACCGCGTTTCCATGCTTCGCCCCTGACCTGTGCACAACAGAAAAGGAGAAGCGTTGAAGGGACAAGAACCACCTGGTGACCCGATTGTTTGTGCCCTTTCCCCTGGCCATCCGGACCAGGGGAGCATAGTCCGTGACCAGGGTGAAGTGGGTACCCAGCAGGTAATATTGAGAGTGTCAATATGACTAGTGCCCACTTCACCGCTAGACACTCTTTCTCCACGATAGAGTATTTCTTTTCACTAGGCATCAGCTTTCGGCTGATGTACATATGATGGGGTGCTCCTCCCCCTTGTGTACCTGGGACAGAACGGCCCCTATTTCCGTATCACTTGCGTCCGTCAGGACCACCATCGGCACCTGGAAATCGGGCGTTAAGAGAATCGGATGGGAGCACAGCGCTTCCTTCAGACTGTTGAATGCCGCTTCTGTCTCGTCCGTCCATTTCACTGTTTTCGGGAGGCGGGCCCTGGTTAGATCGGTGAGGGGGGAAGCTTTAGCCGCAAAGTTGGGGATAAACTGGCTATAGTATCCTGCCAGTCCCAGGAAGGACTTGACCTGTATCTTGGTGTGTGGAACGGGCCAGTCACACACCGCGTGAACCTTCCTCTCCTGGGGCTTGATGTTCCCCCGTCCGATCAAATACTGCATTTTCTCCACCTCCT